>NC_049210.1:43586651-43691651 GCF_013347855.1 Anguilla anguilla
TGCACACTCTCTCTGCCCCGTGGCGAGACCTGTCTGCCCCAAAGATAAAGCCATGTCATCAATCTGTCATCGCCCTGCTAATCGCCAGTCCAGTCAGGCTCCACACAGAGACGGATAATAATAAAAAAAACAGCGCTGAACCTAAGACACTTTCAGTTCTCCCCTGGGTGTCATTTCTGTCTGTTTTTAGGCTGGCTGAGGTGTGGAGCTGGAAACTTAATAGAAGCCCCATTTAAACGAGAAGAATTAGCAGGAAACTGAGGTTAAGAGAAAAACAAGCAAAAACTAAAAAAAACTCTAAAGTCTACAATCAATCCAGACATTCAACCTGAAAAAAATTACCTCACAACTACACTTTAAGAAGAGCATTAAATCCAAACTACAAGCGTAGAACACCCTGTGTTTCCAAAGGAGAGCCAGCTGAGTGAGTGAGAGGTGCACAGTACAGGTAAAGGCACATGTAATGGTGCAGGTAAAGGTACAGGTAAGGTTATAGGTACAGGTACAGGTAAAGGTTCAGGTAAAGTAACAGGTAAAGGTGCATCCAGGAAAGTAGATGGTATTAGTGAGTGAGTAGGGCTTTAGGTGCCATTGCCAGCATGAGACTCTCCCTGGGGGGTATTTGGGGGAACTGCACCTGTCTGAGTGCCCCCAGCAGGGAGGTGGCTCTGGGAACCCCAGAAGTCAGCACTATGATTTAATTCCACAGAATCCCCCCCCCCCCCCCCCGACAGACTGGAGCAACAGGGCAACACCAGAAAACCAGCATTCATTAACACATCCAGCTGTCTCGACAGACCAGGGTCAGACAGAGTCCAGAACAGACAACATTCTGAACAGACGGTGTTCTGAACAGACAGGATTCCGATCAGAGAGCGCTCAAACCAGAGCTCACAGAGTCAGGCCGTTCACACACACACGCCCTGCTGAGAGCTCCACCAGTCCCCAAAACACTCACGCTGTGTCTCAGGCCAATTACTGCCGACCAATCAGGACACACATACTCCCCCGTCTCACTGAGGGGGGGGGGTATTCGATACGCCGAGCCAGCCCCTAGGGAAGGCTTATCATCGGCATCAGAGGCCACAGACAGTAATGGGAATACAGTGTCCCAGGATGCACTGCTCTCAGCATCACGTCAGTCCCATAGACACAACTTGAAACACCATCTCCAAGCATGCACTGCTCAAACCATCTGCTTTTATTTAGGATATTATGCAAAATAAGGCAAGGGGAATTATGTTTCCCCTTGCCTTATTTTCACTGCTTCATGTTGTTCTTCTGCGCAAATGTTGTACAGAG
Source organism: Anguilla anguilla (assembly GCF_013347855.1). Taxonomy (NCBI): domain Eukaryota; kingdom Metazoa; phylum Chordata; class Actinopteri; order Anguilliformes; family Anguillidae; genus Anguilla; species Anguilla anguilla. Next base: position 43,587,954 of record NC_049210.1, read on the forward strand.
TTTCCCATGGCAACAGGCTGGCATCACATTGATTGGGCAGGGTCTGTACGCAACACAAAATGAAAATGTCAGCCAGAATGCTCCACTAATGAAGGTAAAAATGTGCTTACTAAAGGTTAGTGTGTGAGAGAGAGAGAGAGAGAGAGAGAGAGAGGGAGGGAGAGAGACAGAGACAGACAGAGAAAGTGTGTCTGATATTTTAGCCTCTCAGTGGACTCCAGTGTGATAAAGCAGGTTAATGGCATTCAGCACAGAACAACATCAAAGCCCACATTCAACCAGGCTGATTTCATTCTCCACTGAAGTTCCAGACCAACCTTTTTCTCAAAAGCACAAAGCTGGATTACTGTGTCTGGCTGTTAACACAGAATACACACAATACATTTTTTTTTTTTTAAAACAACAAAGTATCTAACATTTAAAACTGACAAACCTAATCGTTTTACTACAAATAAATCAACTCATTTCAGATTCAGAGACTGAAATATTCCCCTATATGAAGTGAGAGGGAGAAAAATCCTTTAAATGTTGTGCTTTGATATGAGGCTCTAGAGGTGGAGATGTTTACAGACGGGAGATGCAATTGATCGCCTCCTGACCACATTTCCACAGTTAGACAGCGGCCTGAATGCATTCATCACTACTAGCCAGCGGTACAAATACATTTACCACTGTTAGCCATCAGTCTGAATGTGTTTACCACCGTTAGCCATCAGTCTGAATGTGTTTACCACCGTTAGCCATCAGTCTGAATGTGTTTACCACCGTTAGCCATCAGTCTGAATGTGTTTACCACCGTTAGCCATCAGTCTGAATGTGTTTACCACTGTTAGCCATCAGTCTGAATGTGTTTACCACTGTTAGCCAGTAGTCGAACCACATTATGAAACAGCACAAGTAGCTCACAATCTGCTCTCTGCGTGATTGAAGGCATTTGAGCCATTTTGTTAGTTTCTAAATTCCTGTAGTTTGTGTGAAACCCACAGGGGAGACTGGGGCAGGTCCAGTCGCTCAGTCAGCCAGGGAATTATCTGGAGAGTACGAACGCTCAGACTCGACGGTCAACCACCGCCTGACAACGTAGCTCCTTAACTCATCAAAGGACAGAGGAGAGGTATAAATAGAGACGCTGAGCTATATTTAGTCACGCACAAAGAAATACGAAGACGGCGTCAGCAATGCTTACTAATATAAATACAGACAAGGTGACATTATGCAGGCATGGGTATATTGCTGAAAGACGAGCCGCTGGTTGCTATGGGCTGAGCGGATAGGTCTGTGCACTGTATCCGTCTCCAGGAACAGAATCAGCAGCACGGTACAGGACAGAGCCTCCTGTGCCTCTCTCCCCCTGTCTCCTCTTTCACCATCTGTACATTTACCTCCAGTCCTCTAACTTTCTCCCTCTTTCATCCCTTGCTCCTGATCTCTCATAACTACCATTAACATCTTCCCAGTGTAAAGGTATGTGACACATACACGTATGCACACACACACACTATGCTATGCTACAGTGTAAGTGCACACTGCCTGCTAAATCGCATGGAGTCAGCACTCCATTATAAAGCTGAGTAATGCAATTCCTCCTGTTCCCCCTATGTCCTCTTCCCCATGTCCTGTTCCCCCTGTGTCCTCTTCCCTGTGTCCTGTTCCTCCTGCTTCCTAATCCTCCTTCTTCCTGTTCCACCTGTTTCCCCAGCGTACTGTTCCACCTGCGTCCTGTTCCACCTGCATCCTGATCCACCTGCGTCCTGTTCCCCCTGTTTCATGCTACTCTTGTTTCCTGTTCCTCCTGCTCCCTGTCCCACTCCTCCAGCACTGGAGCAAAACGGTCCCTCATGTGTCATGTGATATTTGTCTGAGGCATCTGGGTAGGGGAGGCAGTGATATCGCTCAGTTTCCCCTGGGAGGAAAACTATCTGCTGTGTGTGTGTGTGTGTGTGTGTGTGCGTGCATTTGTGTATGTGCACGCATGTCCATACAATGCATGTAAATGGCTTGTTTGTGAATTTTCTTTTCCCTTTTACAGTCTATAAAAAGCCCTGCTGATTTGAAACAGCTGGCAGCTGTAAACGGACATTATGACCTGTCATTAAGCCACACCTGAGAGGCCCTGTTTGATTACTTAAAGAGCATCTTCTTCTGAAAGGTAGGACACACTGTCATCTGACCTTCCCAGCTTTCAGCGTTCAGTATGAACGCCAGAAGAGGGCATATCTACAGTAACCCACACACACACACACACAGCTCTGATGTATACATGCGCACACACACACAGCTCTGATGTACATGCACACAGAGCTCGATATACACATGTACGTGCGCACACACATGCGCACACACACATATCTCTTGATGCATCCACAACCACTCACAACACAGACAGCACTGATAGACACACACACATACACATACGCACAGCTCGTGGAGAGATTGTGTTTTTTATTTCCTTTCGTCTGAACATGACCTATATTGGATGAAAACTGCCAGTCAAGCAGGCAGAGAGTGTTGTGGGTAAAGAGAGAGCAAGTGCGTGGAAGATTATGAAATATAGATGTGAAAAGCCAGAGGAACAGGAAGCCATTAGGGCTCTATGATTGCCTAAAAAATGCATACGACTAAACACAAGTTTTTTCCCCATTAGCCCATCCGGAGGAGCAAGGTTGCAGCTCTTTAAATATTTATGAGAGGGACGCATGAGGACTGAACACGCTCCAAACCAGACAAGCCAAGTCAATACAATATAGAGTTCAGTAGCTTGCAAAGAGAGAGAGAGACCGAGAGATAGAGAGAGAGAGAGAGAGGGACCTCTATCCATTTGCTCAGCATCACAGGCACCCAGCCAGTACTGTACCACCCAGCGCACCAACTCTATGCTAACTTATCAACCAAATTTCTATGCAAAAAATTCATTCTTCATGGTCGTGAGAGTAAACATACACAACCAACCACTGTGATAAGCATGCCTAACGAATGCAACCAACGCCACGCTAAATGCACCCACCACAGAAGCACTATGCTAATTTTACATACCCAATGCTACTCTGAAGAAGCCCAACCAATGGTACATTTAAGAAACCACCCAGTGCCATGCTAACATAACCAGCCAGTGCTATGCTAACATAACCACCCAGTGCTATGCCAACATACTTAAGTCTAATCTCTGCATCCACAGGCAGTACAAATATAAAAACACAAACTGAGAGGCAAGGATGTGAGTCCACCCTTCTGGTTAAAACATGGTTTGGTACTTGGCAATTCAGCTCAACAATTCATCTCACCCCATCCCATTACATCAGACGACATCACATCAGTGCTTGTGCGTTACCTTCACTCTGTAATCTGGGAGAAAGGTGAGACCAGACTCAGCCGCTAGCATAAACACTATCGGGTCATTTAGGGCCACAGCCATCCTTGGGCCACAACCAGTCATGTGTGGCCCAGGGATGTATTTATATGTCTGTGAAAATCAGCTTCCCAGTCTGTGATTGCTACTGTCCTTGGTTCCTTCACCCCCCAGTCCGTGACCAGTTCTGACAACCCCCCAGTCCCCCAGTCCACCCCCCACCCCCCAGCCTTCTTCATAATTCCCACCGAGATTGTTTGGGGTTGAACTGGATATTCTTGCTTAGGGCCCCCAAAATCCTAGAGCTCGGGGTGACAACCGTGATCCTCGACCACACCTCTTCTAGCTCTGACCACGCCCGCTCCAGCGCAGCTCAACACCCCCAAAGCATCCATGCCACTCAAAGCAACCAACTCAATTTCAGAACCTTCTCCTAGTTCAATATCTGACCCCAAATTCACCATGATGCATGAGACTGACTGAAAGAGTTTGTGATACCCCAATTAAAACACACCGTCCCGTGTTTTTCTTACTTTCCTGTCTCATAAATCTGTGATTCTATTAGTGATGAAATCTACAGTCAGAAAACCATTAATATCTTCCCCTGATCAATCTCCAGCACAAAACTTAATTTGGCCCCCAAGGATGGTTGGCAGGAGAAAGGGTGAGAACGTCCATCCGCAATTCTACACTCAGCAACTTTCAGAAGTGTCCTGCATGTGGCCCATGCATCCCGAGGCGCGCGCAGAACCAACATATTTCACGCTTCATCGACAAAAATATGTTTCTCAAGAGCTCATCGAAAGCGGCGAACCTCTTTAACGTGACGGCTTTAATATTGAATTTCGCTCAGCTTTGTGTATCCTAAACGGTCCCGTTTGTGCATGAATTTGTTTTGCAAATCGACAACTTGAAAATATCCCTGACACATGGCGCCGCACGATGTGAGGGACCTGCCTGTTGTTTGGTAAACGTGCGTGGCACTTGTCAACGATGTTCGGGTTCACACTGGTGCAGTTATGGCGCAAGCTGCATTTCACCGTTTCACGCTTCGATCATCAGAATAGAAGCTTGGCAGTCGAATCGAAAGGACGCCGGAGAATGCGCTCGAGTCGTACATGTTCATACCTGGATGCTGCACGAGATCTCCGTATCATCCAACAGCCTCACCGTGCACTGGATCTCCTGGTTTAAGGACCGGATGCTCGAAGTGCGAAATCGAAGCATTTTCATTCTTCTTTTCTTATTTTGCTTAATTTTCTACATGACAAAGCAACGCCCTGGCTCAAACGAGAGAAACTGCTGTGCAGCGCTGATGGAGGGATGAGGCATCAGGCGTCTGAGGTTCGCGAGATACGGGAATGAGCCTCGCTGTCTTGTTTCTGTAATGTGAAAGCACTCTATTTCTCCCTCCCTCTCCTTCATTCCTCACTCCCTCCCTCTCTCGTTCTCTGTGACGCCTGGGTCTGAGAGATTGTCTCCATCCACAGAGCGCAGGACGCCCCCCCCCCCCCCCCGTCGTTTCCCCGGTTGCTAGCTAACTTATATTAGCCTATTTGCAGCACCATTAACGAGCGAACCTTGAATGGGAGTTCGTAACGCCATTTAAACTGCACCATTAAACAGCTAATTATAGTTTTTTCGCCACTTTTTTTTTTTTTGAGGACAAAATTTAAAATTCATGGCGATCGTAATACTAGCTACGCATATTTTTGACCAGCGCCATGCTTTTAGATGGCTGAACGATGTTATTCATTTGTATGACATAAAATGGCAGGTGTCGCGCACGGTCTTAATTTATAGGGCCTATCTAATTATTTGTGAACTGGCAGTGATGCTTGGTCAGGTGTCTTTCTTGAGTGGCGTTCTCACCGTCACCTTACACAGGACCGTGCGCTCACAGCAGTCAACCTAATTCACAGATCACAAATGTTTTTTTGCTAATGATCTTGCTGCTAAGTGGCTCTTTCTTAATCGAATTCTGTTCCCGATGATAGGATGAAATAAGGTGCCCGTGCCTGGGCACGCGCATGTTGAGGCTACTGTGGCTTTAAATAGAAAGACGCGGCGGACATGTTGCGCGTCACCGAGAGCTACACGGCAAGCTGCCATTTCTGTTGTTGGAGCGCTGAGCTGCTTTGGTAGCTTCTGACTCGGTTCGTCCCTTGCTTGCTCCTGTCGGCATGATACTTATTATCATGGGGGTGTCCGGGAGTGGGAAGTAGGTCTGCATTTTATCTCAGTAAATTCATCGATTTAATGAAAATCCATCAGTGCACTTGTAATTATGGTTTTCCCCGCAGTTGATAAATAACGTCCACCCAGTGTCGCCGTTGACAGGGGCAATAAGCATTATTTAGTGCGGTGATCTTTCAGGACGTGATAGCCTACAACAGAATTAATCTCCCATGTCACTAGTAGCCTACTTGGCCCCGGTTCATTCATCGTGTTTTATCAAAGCACACCGACCGCTGACGAAGTCTGCGGAACAGCTCGGACTCGTGCAGAGTGACAAGAAGCAAAACGAAACGAAATGCAAAATTTTACAGTTCACGTGATTCTTGTGTCTGTCAGGGAATGGCTGGCCACTGTGGCCAGGCTCGGAGAATTTAAACTTTATGTGTGTGAACTTTACAGAAGTAGAGGACAGAACAAATGCGACAGTTGACCTTTGTTCCTCTTGTAAATGAAAATGTGTAACTTGAATTTATTAAGAAAAGAGTGTTAAAAAAAGAGAATAATTTGTACAAATCATGATGCAGTTGATGCATCTGTTGTAGTTCCTTTATGTTCACTGCAGCTAAGATTCCCAGAATCAAACTAAATTAAATAGTGTGCTTATTTTGTGTCACAGGTCAACTGTAGGGTCTCTCCTCTCTGAAAAGGTGAGAAGCGAACATATTTACTGCACGATTCGGTCATTCATTTGGTCGATCAGTCTGTTGTTTACACCAGTGCTCATACCGTTTTTCAGCTGGGATGGACGCTGTACGAGGGCGATGACTATCACCCCAAAGAGAACATTGAGAAAATGGCCAGCGGAATTCCCCTGACTGATCAGGTGATCGCCTCCGTCTGTGTCACCTGCACCGTGTCCAGGCAACAGTGTTCCGCGCTCCCGTGGCGACGGGCCTGGGCAGACTGCGCGGTTCAGCACTTTCAAAGGGCACCGTCAGCACGGAGATTCTGCTCAGTCGTGTTTTTCATCCCTTCTGAAAGACTTGTCTGCCTGGATTTATGTACATCTGAAAGCCTGTGTTTGTGAGTGAGTGTGGGTTTGGGGGTGCATGTGAGTGTGTGTGTGTGTGTGTGTGTTTGGGGGTGTGTGTGTAAGTGCGTGTGTGTGTGCGTGCATGCGTGTGTGTTTGTGTGTGTGAGTGCATGTGTGAGTGCCTGCGTATGTGTGTGTGTGTGTTGTGAGTGTGTGCGTGTGTGTGCGTGTGTGTGTGTGTTTGTGAGTGTGTGCGTGTGTGTGTGTGTGTGTGTGTTCAGAGGCTGTGCAGTGTAGATGCAGTGTTTGCTGTAAGGAGCCGTGGTGTATTTCTGTTACCAGATGATGGCAGGGCAAGGGAGGACATGAAAAGCATAAATAAAACTTGTGCTCTTATGTCCTTCACCACAGGGTTCAGGGGGTGGGGGGTGGGGGGGGGGGGGGGTGGCGGGGGGGTGTGAGGGAGTGTGTTTTTGCTGGAGGAGGGCGCTGCTGACTGACTGACTACTGTCTGTGTTCCAGGACCGAACACCCTGGCTCCTCCTCCTGCATGACATCATACAAAGGTAATAAAATCATAAAGCATTCTGCACTATCAGAGTGTAGCAGTACAGGGTGTGTTAGCAGCGATGAGCATAATGGTATTGAGAGCATAACAGTTTGGGGAGTGTTAGCAGCATTGGCCACGTTAGGAGTAGACAGCTTAGCGGTATCAGTATCATGGTATCATGGTGCGTTATCAGTATTGAGAGCTTAGCATTACAGAGAGTGTTAGCGGAAGTGAGTGTTTAGCAGTACAGGGCGTGTTAGTAATATTGAGAGGTTAGCAGTACAGGGTGTGTTAGTGGTATTGAGAGGTTAGCAGTACAGGGTGTGTTAGTGGTATTGAGAGGTTAGCAGTACAGGGTGTGTGAGCAGTACAGGGTGTGTTAGTGGTATTGAGAGGTCAGCAGTGCAGGGTGTGTTAGTGGTATTGAGAGGTTAGCAGTACAGGGTGTGTTAGTGGTATTGAGAGGTTAGCAGTACAGGGTGTGTTAGTGGTATTGAGAGGTTAGCAGTACAGGGTGTGTTAGTGGTATTGAGAGGTTAGCAGTACAGGGTGTGTTAGTGGTATTGAGAGGTTAGCAGTGCAGGGTGTGTTAGTGGTATTGAGAGGTTAGCAGTACAGGGTGTGTTAGTGGTATTGAGAGGTTAGCAGTACAGGGTGTGTTAGTGGTATTGAGAGGTTAGCAGTACAGGGTGTGTTAGTGGTATTGAGAGGTTAGCAGTACAGGGTGTCTTAGTGGTATTGAGAGGTTAGCAGTGCAGGGTGTGTTAGTGGTATTGAGAGGTTAGCAGTGCAGGGCCTGCAGTAATTTGCACTCACTGCTCTGCAGAGAGATGGCCGCAGGAACCAACGCCATCCTGGTCTGCTCCGCGCTGAAGAAGCTGTACCGCCAACTGCTGCTGTTCGGCCGCTGCGCCCTGGACGGCGGGGGCGGGGCTGGGGGCGGGGCCGGGGTGGGGGACAGGCTGGAGGGCGTGCTCTTCGCCTTCCTGCAGGGCTCCTTCCAGCTGATCCAGGAGCGGGTGCAGGCGCGCGGCGGCCATTTTATGCCCCCCAGCCTCCTGCGGTCTCAGTTCGACACCCTGGAGCCGCCCTCGCCCGCCGAGAACGCGCTCGCCCTCGACATCCGGGACGGCATGCCGGAGATCGCCGCGGAGATCGAGCGCGCTCTCTCTGCTCACCTGTAGCCATGGGAACACACCAAAGTTCCGGGGGGCCAGGGAGAGTTGCTCCTGCAAGCATTATTATTACCAGTGATTCTTCTTCTCTCACATACTTGAGTTTTTGTTTTTGACTTTGCGGGCCACTCGCTGTCGTTACCCCCCCTTGCAGGGGCGACCGATTCCCAGGCGGATGAGATTAATGGGCCAAAAGCTCTGCATTCCATATGCTGTCTCTGGAAGGCTGTCTCCATAGCGACGATGCGACCTCCTCTGGGTTTGAGGGATGACCTCACAGGAAGTGCCCGTCTGGCCGTTTTTGGGGAGGGCTGACTCACGGAATGATGTGGTATTTCAGACACCAACATCACTGCTCTGACACTGAACACCTGTGCTGTGACTAGGGCTGGATCACTATGGCACCGGTTCCCATACGACTGGAACTAACTGGACCAAATCCCTAGATCCCGCAGATTTTCGGTGCCGCACGCCTTCGCTAGCTAACGTCACATGCGCTCTGTGGACTCAGTTAGTGACAGCAGGTACTGTTAGCAAGCTAGCTAAAGTTTTACTAGGCCAAATTAATGAACCACTTAAACAATTAAATAAAACAATTACATTGTTCAATTTCTTTGTTTTTACGATAAAAAAATACATTCTTTTAAATGTAGTCATTTTCTCTTTTTTTAACAGAAGGTATTGGTTTAGGCATCATTTGGGTACTGGTACCGTTAAAGTAAAGGTATCATTTTAGCACCAGTATTGGCAAAATCTAAACGATACCCATGCCTACCTGTGAGACGCCAACATCAGCACTCTAAGGTTGAACACCTGCACTGTCAGAGGGCACCAGCACACAGGTGTGTGAACACCTGCACTGAGACAGCACCAGCACACAGGTGTGTGAACACCTGCACTGTCAGAGGGCACCAGCACACAGGTGTGTGAACACACTGGGCTGCTTCGTGTCTGCAGTGGAGGTCAGGGCTGGGAGGCCTAAGCTGTACAGTGAAGGATACTAAAAGCACTCAGTTACATAACAACAGCGAAGCAGCTAAATGACCCTGAACAGTGACTCAGGCCATTACTCTCCCCCCACATCACGGACAGGGAAACGGCCAGGGTTCGCACACTGATGACATCTAGTGGCAGCAAAAAGTACTGCTCCAAGGAATAAATAAATAAATAACAGAAATCAAATCAGACACACATACACACCCCACACACATGCAAACGCATACACACATACATACCCGCCCCAAGCACAAACACACATGTATACACGCACACAAATACACAGGTATACAAACATACACACACACAATAGTGTATCTCCAGCTTCCTTTAGTAGTCAGTAAAAAGAGGACTGATTCAGATCCAGATATCTTTTCACTCCACTTTATTTGCCTGTGCACAGGTGAAAGCACCTTAAAACTCAAGATGTGCATAATTACTACAATTGCTAGTGTTGTTTATACAGGCAGTTTAAAAGCAAAGAGGATTTTCACATTTGACACATTTCTAAACTCCCGACCAGCAGGGGGAGACTCCCTGTTATCCCCCGAGGGCTTGTCCGGCCAGCACAGCTGAAGTTCCGTACCCTCGTCCAATAGACACGCTTGTGCTTTTACACCATCCAATCAGCACAGTCCGTCCTTCACGGGCAGTGAACTTCACAGGCCTGCCTGCAGCTTATCGCTTTTCCCTCCTCATTCCCAAAGGTCAGTGTTAACCAGCATTAACAGTTGAATAAATACACGGCTGTCTGAGTTTAAGGCTCGGTTAATGGCGGAGAAATCGTGGTTTAAACAAGCGTGTCACTGCAGCCGTCATCTGATGATTGGCTGAATTTAAAGCAGGTGTGACTGTCGCTCCAGCGGGCGGGGTTAATGAGCAGGGAGAGACAGGGACACACACCTGTGTGTGTGTGTGTGTGTGTGTGGGTATGTGTGTGAATATAACACGCGTGAGTGTGTGTGTTTGTGTGTGAATAGAACGTGTGTGTGTGTGTGTGTGTGTGTGTGTAGCAATCCTGTGTGTTCTGCTGCTTTTAGCCAATCCAGCACTGTAAGGGCTGGGCTGGGAGGGGTGATGGATGGTGCTGGGTGCACTAAAATGCTTTTATCCAAGGACTGATGTAGCCTGACAGAGATGAACCAAGTGTGTTTTTAAGACATGAGGGGAGGGGCGGGGCTAGGAGGGCTGGGGGCCCAGCAGGCGCTCGATGGCGGCAGTGATGTCACCGCCGGTGGCGATCAGCGCCTGCAGGTTGGCCTCGCGATTCAGGAAGCCCATCCCACTCAGCTGCTCCAACTGCTGCTGGAAGCTGTCCTCCAGAGTCTGCACCTGGAACATACACACACCTGCACGTGGAACATACACACTCGCACCTGGAACACACACATACATCTGCACCTGGAACATATACACGTGTACCTGGAATGTACACACACACACACACCTGCACCTGGAACATACTTTCACCTGAACCTGGAACATATACACATGTACCTGGAACATACATACACACACACACACACACACACACCTGCACCTGGAACACACACACACTTGCACCTGGAACATACACACACTTGCACCTGGAACATACACACACCTGCACCTGGAACACACACACATACCTGCACCTGGAACACACACATTTAGAAAGGGTGTGCCATACCTGTTGTGTACATTTAGAAAGGGTGTGGCTTACCTGTCGTTTGCATATAAAAATGGCTGTGACTCACCTGTGGGTTTGTGGCAGCGAGGGCCTGGAGCATGTCCTGCACAAACCGCTGCTGGTCCACCTCTGAGCCAGTTTCAGGCTCTGTGGGGGCGGGGCCAGGGATGAGGGCGGAGCTGCTGACTCCGCCCAGTCCTCCTAATCCAATCCTGAGGAGGAACCAGACAACTGAGCTCAACTGGCGGCTAACATCTAAACAACATATAATGAACAGAGGAGAAACCGTACAGACAGAGGAGAAACCATACAGACAGAGGAGAAACCATACAGACAGAGGAGAAACCATACAGACAGAGGAGAAACCATACAGACAGAGGAGAAACCATACCCGGGTATGAAGCTGGGTGCTTCGCTGGCGAGGGTTTGGAGACCCTGCTGGATCTGCATCAGCGCCTGCATGGCGCGCGGATTCAACATGGCAGAGAGTATCTCTGGGTTCTGCATCTGCACCAATCACAACACATTTCAATCCCATCAGCACCAATCGTAAAACACTCCAATCCTATGCTGTACTTATGCTATACCAATTGTTTGGTCATGTCTATCCTGCTGCAGGAAGACTGGGGGCAGCAGGTAAAGTAACCTGCAGCAGGAATGCTGGGAGTTTTTGTTACACAAAGCTGTAACAGGAATACTGGGGATTGTAGTTTAACTAACCTGCAGTATGAACATTGGGAAATGTAGTTCTCTAAAGTGAGGCAAGAATACTGGGAGCTGTAGTTTCAGTAACCTGTTGTAGGAACACTGGGAGCTGTTGTGTCACTAACCTGCTGCAGGAACACTGGGAGTTGTAGTCTCATCTGCTGCTGCAACTGTGGGTTCCCCGCAAACAGTGGATTATTCAGCATCATCTGCAAAGCAGCAACCCGTCACCAACACTGCAGGGAGTGTATCTGCCTGTCTGTATGTATGCCTGTGTGTGTGTGGTATAGTGTGTGTGTGTGTGTGTTGCATAGTGTGTGTACCTGTGCTGCCAGCTCAGGGTTCTGGCTCAGGCTGTGCATCAGGCTCTGTATGTAGGGGGCCGACAGCATGCTCTGCATCAGCTGCGGGTTCTCAGCCATCTGCTGCAGCAGAGCCTGCATCCCCGGAGTGCTCAGCATACCTGCGAACACAGACACCGTACATTACATACACACACATTACACACACACACACACACACACATTACACACACACACACCGCACATTACATACTCACACACTATACACTACACACACACACACCGTACATTACATACACACACATTACACACACACACGCCGTACATTACATACACACACACCGTACATTACATACACACACATTATACAAACACACACACACATACGCACACACACATTACACACACACACACCGTACATTACATACACACACATTACACCGTACATTACATACACACACACTATACACTACACACACACACACACACTATACACTACACACACAAACACACACAGACACATTATACACACACACACACACATGCACTCGGATGATGACTGTCACTGTACCTCCCAGGACAGATCCCATATTAGGTGGGGCGGGGCTGGAGGTGGGCGCAGAAGGCGCGGGTGTAGCCGGGCGTGTTGGTGAGGTTGAGGATGTGGGCGGGGCGGGGGGGTCGGGCAGAGGGTCTCCGTTCTCAGGACGAGAGGGTGGAGCCGTGGTGTCACTGCTACTCCCCAGCGAGGCCAAAGGGCCCCCCCCAAACTGCAGAACATAACACAGTCAAACCCAGACAGAAACTATGTGTGCTATACAGTATGTGCATACACAAAACTGTCAGCTAAAAAAGACAAATAGCTATTGTGTGTTTATTCATTAGTTGCTGTCCTGGTATTCTTTGTAAGCCAAAGTGTGCGTAGTATATAATGTGTATGCTTTATGTACGTGTGTAGTGTATTGTGTGTATGATGTGTGTACGTAGTGTACTGTGTGTGTGTTGTGAGTATAGTGTACTGTGTGTTATGTGTGTGTAGTGTACTGTGTGTTATGTGTGTGTAGTGTATATCATGTACCTAACCTGTTCCTGGGCGGTGCTCATCATGGGCTCCTGCACATCCGTGCACATCCTGCGGAGGGTGCTGTACCCCCCAGGGATGGTCTCCAGGTTGCCAAGCGCCCGGTCCTGAGTACGCATCACCTCCTGCATCATGGCAGGGTTCCGTGCCAGCTCCAGCGTCTGGGGGGGGGGGGGAGAGAAAGATCACAACAAGAACTATGTCACAATGATGGGAACAAAAATTGGGCTGCAGGGAACCGCAGTAATGCACCGTGGCCTGCAGGGGGCCAGCGCTCGCCTGTCTCATGACGTCAGGGTTGTTCAGCATGCCGCTGATCTCGGGGTTGCGCTGGATGAGCCGCTGCATTTGGGGGTTCGCCAGGATCAGCTGCCTCATCAGGTCCGAGTCCGTCAGCAGGTTCTGCACAAACGGGTTCCCCATGATCTGTCCCATCATTTCTGGGTTCGACACCAGCTGCCTCTGCATCTGCACCTGCAGCTCCCAAAAGCTACCCGAGCCCGGACCCAACCCAGCCAGCCCACCTGCAACAAGCAGCCAACCAACAAATCCACCAATTAGTCAATCAACCGATTAGTCAACCAAACAATAAGTCAACCATCCAATCGACTAACCGGTCAACCAAGCAATCAAACACAGCCACCACCCAATCAACCAGTCTTCTGGTGGAGAACTATCCACCGGCAGAACCTCACTGAGAGAACCCAGCAGAACCACACCCAATCAGCAGAACCTCAGTGAGAAAACTCAACAGAACTCAGCCCCCATCAGCAGAACATCACTAACAGAACCCAGCAGTACCCCACACGGGGGCCTTACCAAAGCTGGCTGGGGTGCTGGAGGAGGAGGTGGGGGCTGGGGGGGCTGTGCTCCCAGGGTCCGGGGACACTGCCACGCTGCTGCTGGAGGGGGGAGCTGCGGGGTCCAGGGACCTTCAGAGAGAAGAGCACCAGGCCCGTCAGCCAAACAAAAGCCCTGTGCAAATTCCCTCCTGTCTGGCTTAGCGTAATCGAAGCGTGTGTGCGTGAGTATGTACGTGTTTACTTGCGCATTACAGTGCGTGTGTGTGTGTGTGTGTGTGTGTTTGTGACTGTTCCCTCGGGGGTGTGTACCTGCTCTGCGCCTTGATGACTAAGTGGAGAGTCACTCCATCCTGGATGCCGTGTTGAGTCAGCAGATCCGAGTCTTTCAGGATCTTCCCGGCGAAGATGAGAACCAGCTGCTGCGCTCGTGCTTGAAACCGCGTGGAGATTCGCTCTTTAAACTGAGTGAGGGACAGAGAAACTTAGGTCCTTAGATCAATTAAATAACTTATGAAGAGACATTTTGAGTCAGTATTCTCTTGGGAAAAGGTTTAATGAGTGAATCTTATCCACCCATAATTAAAAAAAAACAACAACATTGCCCTCCATCCCTGCAGCGCAGCAGAGGTTAATGACAGACAACACTCACGTCTGCAGGGGAGATCAAACGATCACTGAATACACTGAGCTCACAGTCTCACTCCAGAGACCAGAGGCTAGTTGTAAACAGCACTCCCAACAGAAAACAGTTTGAGTCGTTCCAGAATTTACAGTACGCGGGCTGGTATCGCCACCTGGTGGTAGGTTCTCCTCACTACAGTAACCTGTGAGGCAGATCATCTGAAACTGACCCTGGGGGGTATACTAAGAAACCCGATTATGGGGTTAGAGAGCTGACAGGGTTTAACCCTGGGTTTTCCACATCACAACACTGACTCGCTTTTAATCGGGGTATGTCGCCATAATAACTTCAAACATATAAAAGCACTGCCCGCTGACAAATCAACTCCTTTCGTCCTCTGGGAACAGGTGTTCCCAGTCCTGGTGGATCCCGTAGAGCTAGGTGTAGATAGTGAGGGGGGTCTTTTTGCAGGGCAAGATTACAGACTGACAAAATCCACTGGCTTTCCCTGAGAATGCGCTATACAAATGATATAGATCCTCAATGGATGGGATACAGTACATAAGCAAGCTTCTTGATGTGTCTATTTAATAAATCTTGTGTTCACTTAGCAAGTTGATATGATACCGGTTAAGAACGATTGTGGTTAAGTCAGCTAACACAAAGAAACCCTGAGCATGTGAACCTTGCTTCGCAGTATACCCCCTTGAGTGTTTTTAAACACTTGATTCACACTTGTTGAGAGAAACACACATTAGAGATCTCAACCCAATTACGCTTTGCTGACAAATATAGCAAGCATCCACCTCTGCCTTGTGCGAACCTAAAGCTGAAAACAGCACTTTAATCGGCATCCAGATGCGAGAGCTTCAGACACCCATTGATAAACAGATAAACACCCGCACACATTAATTAACACTGCATCCATTTGCTTACATTACAATACGTGCACACACGCATTATAAGCGAATATAACGTATGAATGAGTGACATAATGTCTAAGATATACACAACTCAAAAATGCTACACATTGAACAAGTACCGTACTGAACAGTGCACAACAAAATAATTAGACCACAGAAAAATGTGCCGAGCAGACGCACAGGTCCTGCAGTGCCTGGTCTATGGGGACAGATATAATTAGAAAGGGTGAAGAGAGGTGTGCGGCTGACGAGGTCATTCCAATATGGGTAACCTTCGACAAACCCTGAAAAAAAGTTTGGCTTTTTCAGAACACGTCTGCGTCAGCCTGGAAAGAGAGCGGGATTCTCGACCTTACGAAGACAGCGCCCGCTGCTGCATGGCTGCGTTACTCAGTCAGACACACCTTTATCCAGCACCACTGACAGCGCCTCCTCTCCGACCTGAGACTGCGTCGCCCACGGCCCCGCTACCGCCACCCACCCGATCTGTTCTGGTAGCACACATACATACACAGACAACTCTTTAACGAGCACTAGACTGCTCGGCATCACGCAATAGTCTGGTAGTCAACAAATATGAAATATTTGTAATGGTGCAGTACTTACTCCAGAAACCTATGTCACCCAATAATGATGTAGCCTATCGCCCGCACTTGACTAATCAACAAATTCACAACCAACTTATTAGTTGCTGTTCCCCTCCACAGACATAATTAGAGCATGCGGTTACATAAATGTCTTACATAATTCCATAAAGGCGTTGTTTTTAACTTCTGTTAGGCAACTTAGGCTATCTTTTAATGGCCAGTTACTACAGGCGGCACGATGCGGTAAACGCGTTCTTCGAGTTGACAGGACTATTGCAACAAAGACAGGACTTGGGATCAGTAGCTACTGTAGCTTGCAGCATAAACTGTGCACAACACTGTTCGTTAGATAGCCTAGGTTTTCTATCCAGCGATATGGTATGTAATTAAGCAGCGTTTTCAAGATGACAGGCTGGCTACAGTCTGTCCGGTCGCAGGGGCGGAGAAGCGTGTGTCAACTGTGGTCATATTTGACTGCAACAGAGCAAATACGTTTTGATCATCTGGACATGCTAGTCATATTGACACAATCAGATAGTGTTACTGAATGAGCAATGACAGCTCGTGATGACTGACCTGTTTGACGGTGCTGTTTTCTGCCACTGCAAACTCCTCTTTCTCCTTCGGAGTCTTCACTGTCACCTTAATGATTTTGGGTTCGACAGCGCATTCCGGCGTCTCACCGCTGTCCGCCATGTCCGGTCTCCGAATTTACAAGCCTTCTCTGTCAGTCCAAGGGCGCGGAACAAAAACTTTCAAATGAAAAACGTTGCAATGAAGCGTCTGCGAAAGTTGCCGTTCATTCGTGCTTCCGCATCATAATATTTCGCAAGGCACCATGGGCAAACGGCAGTTGTGCAGCTATAGCAACATTTTATCCAGACACGTTGACTCGTACAAGAAGTAGTTGCATTTTGCAGAAACAGTACCGTTTATGTACAACAGTTAAAATTTGTCATACAGAAGTTCCTAGATGGCAAGCGCACACCTCCGTTGTAACACATTGCGCATGCGTAAATTCCATTTACTTCTGACACCCTTTGGAAGCCAGAGGGATCATCCGATCTACGTCTGTAGACATTAAAAGCTAATCTAACATCGCTTTCACTTTTATTAGGGCTTACAGAAATTACAATTAGAATCTGGGGCATACATGATGGTTTAAAATGGCAATTCGTTGCCGGAAACTACCCCATTAGCTGATCATTTCTGTGTACAAAAATAATCAGATTATGTTGAAACCAACTTTGATTTTTCTTTTCACAATCTGTTGTTTCAGACCAAAGGAAAATATCAGAAGTCTACAGTATAAATGATAAAGTTTTATTACATTATAAAACTTGTATTCAATGTCATTTATGTTGGAGCACAGACTTTTAAGGTTTACAGATGTTTCAGAAATTCATTAAATCATTTTACTGTTTTTTCAGTAAAAACACAGAAGAGTAGCAATACCCTTACGCTTTTCCTGCATTTATGGAAGTACAGTTAGGATTCAAACAGACTGGCAGATCCATGTGATTATTTTCTCACCCCTGATCGGCTTAAGAGTGTAAAAGGTCTCTCCCTATGGATGATCAATGTTCCATGTGCAGTATCTGGGGTAAAAAAAAACTCTGCATCACAGCCACACCACACACATCATGCCCACAGCACACCAGACCAATCTGGGATCTCCTGATAAACCATATCAGGAGGAGCCCGAGAATATACAACTGAAACCTAAAATATAAATGTACTGACTCCACAACCACTTTGCAGTTGTTAGCAATTAGGTTTCAGGTTAGTGCAATTAGAATATCCCGAAACATGACTGACTGTGGCTGTGCCCTCACTCTAAACGTGTGCACGCGCACGCACACGCACACGCACACGCACACACACACACACACGCAGAGGAAAAGTGTCCCCTTTACTTTACAGTGGGAAAAAAAAATCTAATGACATTACCTGCATTTGGCATTACAGAAAGAGAGAGATGAAGTGGAAAGCTTTATTGATAAGGTATGCGAGTCAGAAACAGTGAGCTTGACACTGCCCCCAGCAGGACACGCCCCTTACCCATAAACCCCTCCCCTCTAATTAGATCAGCCTTCAGAGCACCAATCAGTATCCGCAGTAGGACAGCGTTTACTGGGCGTGAGTGTGGAGGAGGTGGGGGGGAGGCTGGGGGGGGGATCCATCCTGCTCCAGTCTCATAGATCTGCCTCCAGTGCTTTTTTGCCCTTCTTATTCCCCTGCAAAAGAGCAAACCAGAAAACAGCATCTTCCTGAATGCCAGCGTTCATTACTGCGCTCTCTCCTCCTACACTGACTGGCACACACACAGCATGCAGCAGGTGTGTTAGAACGGAGGAACACGCATGAGGAGATGTGCAGTGCTGCTGCGGGCCAGGTCACCCGAGGCCCAGGGGAACAGGACGGGTGAATCTTTACCTGGTGGTGTTTGGGCTGGTCTGACTGCAGGCCCTTCACTTTCGACTTCTCTTGTTCAAGGGATGCGTGCAACAGAGTCACCTGGACAAAAAGATTTTCAGTTTCAGATAAAAAAATTTTATCAAAGAAAATGGTAATCAACCATAACACGACCAATTCAATATTACAGCACATCACAGTAACACAGGGCTGCCCAGTTCTAAATATAAATCAAGCTGAAGGAGGTCTGTATATATTTCACACAGGGTTGCACAGAAACACGCACACACGCGTACCTGTGAGGAAAGCTCTTCTTTTATGTTCAGGAGCTCCTCCACTTGCAGCAGAATCTCAGCCTTATCTTTCACTGAGCACATGTAAAAGCAGTGTTAATGTGCAGCAGTAGTACACACGTGTAAAGTGAGTGCTAATGTGCTGTTGGTACTCACTTTCTCCTTGCTGCAGAATCTTCAGCAGCAGTGCGTTTCTCGCTTTTACTTCCTTGTATTTACTCTGGGGAACAAAACAAGAGATAGGAGCTTACATCTGCTAATTCCACCCACAAACAGCAGCATAGCATCACTGTGCTAAACACCCCCCCCCCCCCACCAGCTCGGTAACCATTACAGTTGCCATGGCACTAACCTCCCACTGAGCGATCACGTTCTTCAGCCTCTCGATCTCCAGGTCCTTCTTCTCCAGCTCGTACTTCAGCTGCTCCGCCCTCACGTCCTGCAGGAGAGAGGGGAGGAGCCATCAGGCCCAGCAGCCACGCCCACTTTCCCCAGCACGACGCTGCGCTGTCACCCAGAACCAAGGTCCACACCGGGACTGCAGATCGGTCAAGTTTTACTCAAGAGTTATGGACACACTCAATGATTTGTGGTTAAACTCAGATGTTCGCAGTCAAACTCACTAAACTGCTCTCCGTATGCGTTGTTAAACGCACCGGATCGTGCTCTGCATACGTTGTTAAAGTCACCGGTTCATGCTCTGCATACATTGTTAAACTCACCGGTTCATGCTCTACATATGTTGTTAAACTAACTCACCGGTTCATGGTCTGCATACGTTGTTAAACTCACTGGTTTATCCTCTACATATGTTGTTAAACAAACTGGTTCACGCTCTGCATATGTTGTTAAACTCACCGGTTCATGTTCTGCATACATTGTTAAACTCACCGGATCGTGCTCTGCATATGTTGTTAAACTCACCGGTTCATGTTCTGCATACATTGTTAAACTCACCGGATCGTGCTCTGCATATGTTGTTAAACTCACCGGTTCATGCTCTGCATACATTGTTAAACTCACCGGATCGTGCTCTGCATATGTTGTTAAACTCACCGGTTCATGCTCTGTCGATGTGGTCACCTCCAGGCCGCTGCTGTTGCTGAACTGTTCTCGCCGTTTCTCCCGCAGGACGATCTTGCTGACATCATCCTCCAGCTTATTAAAGAACCGGTCGTATTGGAGAGCTGGACTGACAGTTTTGGGCTCCTGTAGAGCGAAGCATGAGTCAGCAGAAGTTGCACAGCCTGAAACACGGCAGCAGGCTGACTCGAGCGAGCGGCTTCAGTGAAACAGCGCAGACTCCATTACACACAGAATACAGGAGCACAGCACAGCCAGAGGGAAAATGGCAGCTGCTCCTCACCTCTTTCTCCTGTTTCTTGTTCAGCTGGTCTGAAAGAAGAGAGATACAATATTTGGGTTAATTGACACTGGGCTCATGTTCCAATTTTGATTTCCTGACATAGACGTGTCCTTTATAGTAGCCACGGTGATGCATGGTGATGTACTGTTGCCATAGCACTGCATTACCCCTGTATTGTTGTGGTGACCATTAATTGGCTCTATACGGTTGCCCTGGCGATGTACAGGCGCTGCATGGTTGCCTCAGAGCTGTAATGAAGCTGTATGGTTGCTGTGGCACTGTCTCTGTGCTGTACGGTTGGTGTGGCGCTGTACTGGTGCTGTGTGGTTGCCGTGGTGCTGTACTGGTGCTGTGTGGTTGCCGTGGTGCTGTACTGGTGCTGTGTGGTTGCCGTGGTGCTGAGGGGGGTTTCCACGGCATTGTACTGGTGCTGTACGGTTGCCGTGGCGCTGTGTGGTTGCCGTGATGCTGAGGGGGTTTCTATGGCATTGTACTGGTGCTGTACGGTTACCGTGGCACTGTGTGGTTGCAGTGGTGCTGTACTGGCGCTGTGTGGTTGCCGTGGTGCTGTACGGTTGCCGTGGTGCTGTGTGGTTGCCGTGGTGCTGTGCGGTTGCAGTGGTGCTGTACTGATGCTATGCGGTTGCCGTGGTGCTGTGTGGTTGCCGTGGTGCTGTGCGGTTGCCATGGTGCTGTGCGGTTGCCGTGGTGCTGTGCGGTTGCCGTGGTGCTGTACTGGTGCTATGCGGTTGCCGTGGCGCTGCTCACCGATGTGGCCCTCCGTATGGAAGTCTTTCAGAGACACTGTGACTCGCTGCCTCTCCTTGCCCTGCTGATTCTTCCGCTTGTCCTTCCTGCCGCCTTTGGCTGCAGAGGAAGTGGCATCCGCACTTTCATAATCCTGTCAGGAAAAGAACCCACCTCCTCATTTAAAGCCATCCATGTCACACATCACAACCCAAAACACAACCTGACAGGTGTTTACATTTTAAAGCCTGATTTACACCTCATCGTACAACCCTTTTGACAAGTGTCGCTATGGCAGCAAGACACCAAAACTGCTGCAGACCACACAGACAGAGGCCAGATGTCGGCCTGCAGTGCTGCCGGTACCTGCTTGTGCTCCTCATAGTCCAGTTGGCTCAGTATCAAGGCCTTCTCCAGATCTGCCTCATACAGCTCGCTGGTTAACTGGGAACGATAACACACACTTAGCCACTGCACGTACACACACACACACTTACCCACAGCACATCACAAACACACACACACACACTTACCCACTGCAAGTACACACACACTTATACATTGCACAGCACACCCACCCACTCTTACTCACTGTAAATTACACACACACAACTGTGAATCACACAGGTCTTTAAGGACACACAGGAGCTCACACAGCTGAAGCCTGTGGGCCATGCCTGACCTGTTCGTCTCTCTGTTTCCATTGCTGCCAGCCCTCCTGGGGGAGTTCCGGCTCACCAGCACCAGGCGGGGGTCCCCCTGTCGTCTGGGGGGGGCAGGCCTTCTGGGGGAGCTTCTTAAAGGCCAGGCTTCTCAACTGCATGGACAGAACATCACCTGTCATCACCATGCACCAGCCAGCTACGTCAACGAACCGCTACATACTGTCCACAAACCAGCAACATACCGCACACAAATTAAGCACATACACAGCAACATCCAACTACAGACACAACACCACCTTAAAATAAGCATAAAATGTGGGAGTGCAGTGGTTTATGGGGGGGGGTCTACCTCATTTGCCTCACTCTGTTGCTGTTCCTTCTTCTTCTTTCTCTTCTCCTTCCGCTTGTCGTTGTTGGCGTTTGTTTTACCGGCCGCCGATTTGCCCGCCCTCGCCCCCGACTGCCGGCTGCTCTTGGTCTTTCCCGGTTCCGAGTCGGAGTCCGAGTCCGAATCCACCTGCAGCAGCGCGAAGCGCGAGGCTGTAGTCGTCACGGAAATCACTGCCGACGTCATTTCTTTATCTGCTGTCGTCACACCCACATAAAGCACAAAAACATGTTTCACGACAAAGAGCCTGACCACACCACCAGCAACAGGTCATGGGGTTCAGTAAAATGATAGGTAAACTAGAAATGTACACACTGACATCACAAAAATTCAAATTAATCTTGTGTAGACATATGAAAAAAACGCACATTTAGCATTGTCGTTTCTAGTTCTGGAAAAGTTATGTACGTGAAATTACAAAAACTACAAGTTGCAGCTCAAAGACAACCCTCCGATGAAAAAAATATGCTGCAGCGTGATGTTACAATATATTTTTCAGACTTGTGATTGTTTGCAATTAGCTCACGTGGCTAGCATTAGCTCTCTACGCACGCGTTCGCAAAAACGTTACAGCTGCTACTAGACCTCCCCGTGTCGTTAGCTAGCTAGCCGATCATTTAAGATAACAAATAGATTTCAGAAGTTATTGCACGCTTTCAACACATCAGACGTATTGCCGGGGCGTACATTTAAATCAATACAACATTTACTAGGCAATATCCATCTGACATGAACTCAGGCGACATACAAAGCTGCTGCACGCTTGCCCCCCAGCGTTTTACTGACCCAGTCTTAAAATAAAGCTAAGCTACCAAGCCGACTAGGGAGATATCTGGCCAACTTGCCAACTAATGCTAATTATGGTTTTCAGTTATCTTTAACAACAGACATTTTATACGAAATATAAAATAGAGAACTCCTAACTAATTTCAGCGAAGAGATACGCCAGCACACACTTTTGATTTAATTTCAAATTTAACGTCGTTCTTCGTGAGCACGTTAGCTAACGCTGGAGATTCGGGTTAGCTGGCTAGCTAGATAAAATAAGTATTTCTGAATGGCCAGTTTAAATAAATGATGGGGTAATTTGAAGTAGACAACTACAGTAGTATGCTCTAATATAAACCATACAAACCTACACAGGTTTATTTGGATGTACAGCAATATTATAAACCAAAATGAACCTGATTTAGCGTCTTCGGCGAACCTCACTTCACTAACAACAAAGTCGCAGTAAAACTATGGATACCGAGAGAGGCAAAAAGCACGAAAGCAACTCGGAACGTTCAGGCTCTGATTTATTTAGTCGTTTCACTTTAAAGTTACAGTGATTATTTTCAGTTCACAGTACTCATATAGACAATTTAAAGTTTCCTTAAAAGTTTGATAATACGTTTGGCACCTTTAATAATTACCTCTACTTCACGTTGTGACTGCAATTAGCTCTGCTGTTTTTTCTAAGAATTAATGAGCTGTAATCTCGTTTCTCAATGGGATTTAATAGCGATGATCTCTCCAAGCAGTGCTTCAGACACCCCCCTCCGCCCCACCATAACCAACTATCATTACATTATAGATTATATACTATTATACACACTATAATTATGTTACGCTTGATTTGAGACGTTTCGCTAGCTCTATTTGAAGGGGAGTAGATACTGATCACCTGGGTTCACGTTAGAATAGAGATCGGTGCTTTAGTTAAGTAGTTTCTCTGCTCAACTCTGCTTAAACTTATTATGGAGCACGATGACAGAATCCTTTTTAATTTTAAGTAAATCTTCTCACTAGAAGTTTCCTTTCTTTCAATTCAATTACTTGTTAAGGGTAATGAGTACAAATTTATTTGAGTACAATAATCACACATTGACAGCAAGGTAGGTAAAATGCATCTTCAGCATTAACGGTTATATATGTCATTTACCTAATTAGCTCATTTTAAGCCAAGCATGGTATTATATTTATTACAATTTCTAACTCAAAACAAGATTACAAAATCAGAAAGCTTTTTTTCACCTGTGTTCTCAATGAAGCATTAGTCAGATGCTAACGCTGAGATTAAATCTGTCGCCTCGGCAACGTGCGGCCTCGCTTTTTCACTGCCAACGTCTAATACTAAAAAAAAAAATCTGCCTTTTTTAATATAATCTTTTCAGGACAACTTCTTTGAATACACTCATAACTCTCGTGTTCTCTGCATCAAACTCAGCATTCAGGTCGTTCGCTTTGACCTCTTTCCAGTCGCAACCTTCAAACACCGTTGTTTATTTCTAGCCGAATCTTCAGATGAGTTCAGCGCTCTCCTTTGACTTTTTCAGTCCCTCTCGGTGGTTGTTCTCGTCGGTTTGCCTCATCCTCCTCTTTCTCTCCATCCATTCCTCCGAGCCGTTACTTACGTATGGGGCCTGGCTCAAAGCCAGGCGTCAGCCTTGCCTTAGCGAAACTCATACTACCTGAAATATAACTCTTACGCACACGTGCACATGCAAATGTCCACGCACATGTTATGTAAATGTCATCTTTAATGACGAGAATGTTGTTAATGAGTGATTTATAGGACACTCGATAAGTGATGACAGTCATAAATGATCAGAGACAGGAGAAGCAGAAAAGATGCTAAGGATTATAAGATTATAAATAATTTTAAACAAAGCAATTTCGTACAAACCATTACATTACAAATAAAATATGACTCAGTGTTCCTACAAAACAGATACATATTTACAAAAAATAAATATAAAACAAACACACTTCCAAAAATTATCAAATAATTTCTTGCATATTAAATACATAACAAAATCGAAGACATGATCAGGCTTGGCAATAATAAAAAATTCAGAGTATTAAATTCTCCAAAACATGATGCTTAGACTCGCTCTGACTGATGGGTGTTAATGTTATGGAGACTGACTGGGTGAACGTTTCTAAGGACTAAGATGGGCACATCTGATTAGTCAGGCACAGGACCAGGAAGCCAGGGGTCAGAGGTCGCCAGTGTAAGTGAGACAGGCCTGTTTGACCTTCAGTGAGACGGTCTGAGGGTCTGTTCACAAGCATAAAAGCTGCCTGTGTCAGAGGCCAGTTCCACTGGCTGCGCATGTCCATGCATAAGTGCATAAGCACATGGTATTTCACAGTATAAGAGCAGGGGGTCAATGCACACAGAGTCTCTATGCACACAAAGTCTGGGTGTGACAGCAGGGTAACACCTGTAAGAACTGAGCGGTACCAGCTGCTGTAATGCAGCCAGCTCATTGGCCCTGGTGGCCGGATGCTTCTATGGAGTCCTCCTGGAAGGAGAGCAGGCTGGTGCGACGGGCCT
The DNA here is from genome assembly GCF_013347855.1 of Anguilla anguilla. NCBI lineage: Eukaryota > Metazoa > Chordata > Actinopteri > Anguilliformes > Anguillidae > Anguilla > Anguilla anguilla. The sequence continues at coordinate 43,613,120 of NC_049210.1, forward strand.
GCAGCCTGGGGGGCTCTGGCTCCGCCCTCGCACCACCCCGCCTCCGCCCTGCCTCCTCGTCCAATCGCTTTCTGCCCTGGGCGCCGCAGGGCGGAGCCTCCTCCGGCTGGGTGCTGTGGGCCGAGGCGCTGCTGCACAGTGAGCTCTCTGTGCTCTCGTGGCCACGCCCCCTGCTGGGCGGAGTCTCTGCGCTGAAGGCGGGGTTTAGCTCCCGCAGTTTCCTCCTCAGCTGCCGGCTGGTGCTCTTGTAGAAAAACAGCTCCTTCTCCAGCTCCTGGATCCGCCCCTCGCTTGACCTCACACTCTTCCCCGCCCCCTCACCCCGGGCCTCTGCCAACAACCAAACACACAGTCACCACTAAAACCAAACACACAGTCAGCAATAACACCCAACACATAGCCAGCACAAACACCAAACTGCTGCGCTACACACACACACACACACACACGGTACACAGGGCGGTAGTGTAGTATAATGGGTAAGGAGCTGGTCATTTAACCTAAAGGTCGCAGGTTCAATTCCCCGGTAGGACACTGCCGTTGTACCCTTGAGCATGGTACTTAACCTGCACTGCTTCAGTATATATCCAGCTGTATAAATGGATGCTGTGTAAATGCTATGTAAAAAGATGCTCTGGATAAGAGCACCTGCTAAATGCCTGTAATGTAATGTAATGTAATGGTACAGCCTGTTCACCTGTGAGCTGGTGCAGGAGCTGCTGCAGGCTCTGCTGATGCTCTCTCTGCTGCTCTGTGAGCCGGCGGTCAGCGGCCAGCGTGAGGCGCTGCAGAGCAGCCTCCAGCTCCCGGGCCACGCCCACCTGCTCCTGCAGCTGCAGCTGCAGCTCCTCGCAGTGCAAATGCAGCCTCCTCTCCTCCTCACGCAGGTTCACCACCTGAGAGGGAGGAGCAGGAGGGGGAGAGAGAGAGAGAGAAAGGAGTGAGAAAGGGAGAGAGAGAGAGGAAGAAAGGAGGGAGAGAGAGGGGAAGAACGGACAGGGAGAGGAGAGGAGTAACAGAGATGCAGTAGTGTGAGATGACACACCAGAGATGACTAAATGAATCTGGTTTAGCATGGGGGTTTTTACAGAGCTGGGATCACTGACCTTGTCGAAGTAGCTGAGCAGCAGTGCTTTAATGTGTGGGGGGGGCAGGGTGCTGAGCCTGTCCATCATGTCTCCCTCGCTGGGGGGCGCGGCCGACGCCCACTGCCTGCTGTGGATGGAGGCGTTTTTATACTCCACCACTGCGTCCAGCACCTCTATGGCCTCCTCCACCTGAAACAGGGTGTGCTCCTCCTGCACAACAAGAGAGCCGTTAACACCACCTCCAAATCAAAACTCCTCCATGTAAACCCCACCTTCCAATCTGAACCCTTCTCCAATCTAAATTCCACACCCCATCTAAATCCCACTCCCAATCTTAACCGCTCCCCCATATAAACCCCACCTTCCAATCTAAACCCTTCCACCAGTCTTATTTCCACCCAATCTAAACCCCACCTCCCCATATAAACTCCCCTCACCACTGTGAACAGCCAATGACAGAGAGACAGTGAGTGATGTAATGGGGCGGGGCCTGACCTCAGCAGTGAGCACGCTGCCGTCGCTCAGCCTGTCGTCCAGGGCGTCCCGCCTCCTGCACAGCTGCTCCCTCTCCTCACGGAGGCGCTCCAGCGCAGCCCCGCCCTGCTGCTCCAGCTCTCTGTCCATCACGCTGAGCCGAGCGGACAGGCTGAGCAGGTCCCGCTCCAACACCTCCAACACACACACACACACAGCGTCAGAGTTACACTCTCACACACACGGACAGGCTGAGTAGGTCCCGCTCCAACACCTCCAACACACACACAGCGTCAGGGTTACACTCTCACACACACTCACACACACACACACACACACACACACAGCGTCAGGGTTACACTCTCATACACACACACACACACACACACACACAGCGTCAGTTACACTCTCACACACACGGACAGGCTGAGCAGGTCCCGCTCCAACACCTCCAACACACACACAGCGTCAGGGTTACACTCTCACACACACACACACACACACACAGCGTCAGGGTTACACTCACACACACACACACACACACACACACTCACATACACACACGCACACACACCTGGCTGGAGCGGAGCTTCTTCAGGTGTATGTGACTCCTCTCCTGAGAGAGCGCCTCCCTGTGTGCCACCAGCTCCTCTCTTCGCTGAAGCTCCTCCCTCAGCTCCTCCAGGCCACGCCTCTGCTGCAGCACCCGCTCCTCCTCCTGCTCCAGCCACCGCCGCTGCTCCTCCAGCTGCAACCGCAGGGGGAGGCGTTACTGACCCCGCCCTAACCCCAATAACCCCACCCTCTCACTATGACCCTGCCCTAACCCCACCCTCTCACTCTGACCCTGCCCTAACCCCACCCTCTCACTCTGACCCTGCCCTAACCCCACCCTCACACTCTGACCCCGCCCTAACCCCATCCCACGCACACTATAACCCCACCCTAACCCCAATAACTCCACCCTCTCACTATGACCCTGCCCTAACCCCACCCTCACACATTGACCTAGCCCTAAACCCACCCTCTCACTCTGACCCCACCCTAACCCCACTAACCCCACCCACTCACTCTGACCCCGGCCTAACCCCACCCATTCACTCTGACCCCACCCTAACCCCACTAACCCCACCCACTCACTCTGACCCCACCCTCTTACTATGACCCTGCCCTAACCCCACCCCCTCACTCTGACCCCACCCAAACCCCACCCTCTAAGATGAAGGTGCTTTAAACATGCCTGTGCTTCTGTGCTGCTGCACTGAGACTCTGTCTTCTGCTGCGGAACCTTCGGGCGGATGTTGAGGCCCGGCTCTGCCATCCTCCGCTGGGTGTGGCCCTGGCGAAGCTCCGCCTCCAGCAGCTGCAGGTTCTTCGCCTGACTGGCCCTCAGGGAACACGCCTCCACAGACTCTGACCCACACTTGGAGCTGTCCCCATAGTAAGACTCCGCCTCCACACAGACACTGTCACCTGGACGGCAGACACAAATAGACGTGTAGACAACCGCATCCATACAAATACACCTGTAAACACACAAGCACACCTGTAAACACACAACTACACCTGTACCCAGAACAGGTATACCTGTATGGGCTCAGCTCCCTCACTGACCAACGTTTCTAACGGACACACACTCTCTCTCTCTCTCTCACACACACACACACACACACACACAATCCTGCACTCCCAGAGATAACAGACCCTGTTAGTACCTGCAGCGGGTGCAGCCTGCCGTTGGAGGTTTGGGCGGAGCCTCAGGCCCCTCCCCCCAGGGGTGTAACCAGGTGAGGGGCGGTCACAAGGTCTGTGTGTCCAGGTGAGGTTGAGAGAGCGCCTGCACAGACACAGCCATTAAACACCATTCCACATACGCTGTAGCTTAATGGCTATGGAACTGAGCTTGCAACCCCAAGGTCGTAGGTTCAGTCCCCCAAGTGGGGCACTTCTGCGGTACCCTTGAGCAAGGTAACCATTCACCTTCTTCAGTAAATGCCCAGCTCTCTTAATAAACGGTATGCAAAAATGCCCTCTGTGTAGGTTGGTCTGGAAAAGACCGTCTGCTTAAATGACTATTGGTAAAAAGCACTGTATAGACACACAGCTATTAAACAGCACTGCACTGTCTGGACTGATGAGGACCAGCTGAGCGGCTGATTGGCTGCTCCCACCTAAAGGCCTGGCTCTGGTCTGCCTCTTCCTCCGCTCCCTGCTGCTCTTCCTCCTCTTCCTCATGGTCCTGCAGCAGCACCTGATCCTCCTCCTCCACCTGTGCCTTCAGCAGCTGGCTGCGTGTCCTGAAGCAGGCCATCACCCTCTCCAGAGAGTACGCAGGAGGGCTGGTGTGCACCTGGCCACACCACACACAGCAAGACACCATATTACACACCTGCCCACACACACACACACCTCTACAGGTCACACATCTACACATCACACACACTCACACACACACACATACACACACACCTGTTACATTGTGTGTGAGCCTGTGTGCGTGGTTGTGTGAAAACGTGACTGTGTATGTGTGTGCATGCTTGCACACGTATGTGTATGTGTATATATGTGTGTATGTGTGTGTGGGCAGACACGCTACCTTCCTGACACTGGGGCTGCCATGGTTACGGGACTCTCCGTGTAGGTGTGTAATCAGGGGGACGCTGTAGGGCCGGCGGGCGGACGGACAGGTGCTGGAGGTGAGGAGGTCCCGCAGGCGTTCGATAAGCAGCTGCTGCTCCACCAGCTGCTCACTCTGCAACATCAGCACAGCGCACACATAAATGCAGCCATTAGATCATAAACAAAGAGATAATTTAATAGATTATTTAATTCTCAGTCTGCAGCACAGTTTCCCTTTGGAATGTGTGCCGAGTTGAGAACGTTAGTCCTGTAGAATGTCTGTGCTGTAGAATCTTGGCGTTGTAGTATGTTGGTGCTGTGGAATGTCGGTGCTGTGTTACGTTGGTGCTTTAAAATGTTGGTGCTGTGGAATGTTGGTGCTTTAAAATGTTGGTGTTGTAGAATGTTGGTGCTGTAGACTCACCTGCAGGCGACTCCCGTTGCGCTCGTGCTGCAGGGTTGCCAGGAGAGCCTCACACTGCTCCTGCAGGCTGCGCACCTGCTCCTGCAGATCCTTCACCTGCTGCTCCCTCTCTGAGAAAAGTTGCTCATCAGCAGCCAGGGCTTCCTATACAAGAGGAACACCCGGGTCCTTACAAGTCATAAAACACAGACTGCACTCAGATACACACTGCGTCCTTACAAGACATAAAACCCAGACTGCACTCAGATACACACTGCGTCCTTACAATTCATAAAACACAGACTGCACTCAGATACACAAAGCAGAACACTCACACACACAAACACACACACACACCAGCAGGTAAAAGCAGAACACTCAGACACACACCTGGCACCTGTTGAGCTCCCTGCGCAGCTGCAGGACATTGGTGCACTGGAGCTCCGCCCCCAGCTCCGTCCCCCTGCCATCCCCGTTGTGGGCGGGGCCCTCGTTCTCCAGCTCCTCCTGCACCTCCAGCCACTCCTGCACACGGACGGAGTGGGCGGGGCCGGGAGCGGAACCTCGCGCCTCCAGCAGCAGACCGGCGGCCTCCTGCGTGAGGGCGCGGTACTGCAGGCTCCTCCTCCTCTGCCGGGCCAGCTCCTCCTGCAGGGCCTGGAGGCGGGCCTGCTGGGACTTGGCCTCGCCCGACCTGGCACGCAGCTCCGCCCCCGGCTCCGCCCCCAGCTCCGCCCCCAGGTTGAGCGTGGGCTGGTTGCGCACGTCGCGGGCGCGACTGGCGAACAGCAGCGAGCTGAGCGACTCCTGCAGGCAGGCGGGGGCGGGGCTCACGCAGGCGATCATCAGCGTGCGGGCGCTGCCGCCCAGCGAGTCGCGCAGCAGCCGCGTGATCTTGGCGTCGCGGTACGGCACGTGGGTGCGGCGGCGCGGGCTGGCCAGCGCGCGGATCACGTTGCCGAGCGCCAGCAGGCCGGTGTTGATCTGCACGGACTCCTGGAAGTGGCGGGGTGAGGCACCCGAGCCGAGCCGCTCGGAGCCCGCCAGGTCCACCAGGTGGAACTTGGAGGCCAGGGAGAGGGGGGCGGGGTCCGAGCGGCGCTGCGTCACGACGATGGTCAGCAGGGCGTGGGAGCGGCTCGAGTGCTCGTTCATCTGATTGGACCCCGTGCGCCGCGCCGCATTCCCCGCCCCCAGCAGCGTCAGGAACTCCTCCCCCGACTCCACCACCTGCTCCCGCGCACCAATCAGGACTGAGGACAACAAGCGTGTCCGTCAGGGGTACAATGGCTGTGGCCCACCAGGGCAGGAAGCCAAATCCCACCCCAGGCAGGACAGGTATGTGTGGTTGCATATACAGGTGTGTACGTGGGGGTACTGGTATATGTACAGGTATACATGTATAGGTGTGTATAGTTGTATATACAGGTGTGCACCGGTGTGTACAGGTGCATGCACAGGTACAGGTACACAGGTACAGGTGTGTATAGTTGTATATACAGGCGTGCACTGGTGTGTACAGGTGCATGCACAGGTACAGGTACACAGGTACAGGTGTGTGCTCACCTGTGTTCCCTCGCTCGTCCTCGCGGATGTGCAGGGGTTTGGGGGAGGTCTCCAGCTCCAGCAGGTCTCTCAGCTCCTCCTTGTACACCTCCACATAGGAGGCCCTGACTGAGGAGGTGGTGTCTGGCATCCGTGCCAGCTGCAGGAAAATCTCCTCTACGGCCCGGGGGATGATCCCGCTCCGCCCCCCCGAAGCAGACACTGCAGCCAGAGAACAGAGTAACAGCAGTCTGGCTTTGACACAATCAGCAGCAGATCTGTATAAGTACAGTAATCAAATGCATCCTTTCTCTCTGTTCCAAAGCTTAACTTAATAACCAATGGAATAAACCATTACCAAACCACTTTTCAAGGGGTAATCACTCACCTACAGGTCCCCCACTGATAGTGTAGGTTTTTCCAGATCCCGTCTGCCCATAAGCAAACACAGTGGCATTGTAGCCCTCCAGCAGCGACGTCACCAGCGGCTGCACGCAGGTTCTGTACAGCTCGTCCTGCTGGGCCCCGGGACCAAAGGCGAAGTCGAACGTAAAGGCACGCTGGTTCCCCACGATCACCTGCCCGGGGTGCGCGGGCGAGACCTGCACGCACATGTTCGGCTCGCGCAGCGCCTCGCGGGGCAGCAGCGGCCGAACGCGCACGGCCACCTTCACCCGGGACTCCGCCATCGCCGAGGACGCGCGGTCACCGCTTTCACACACAACGGGCTGCTCCACAATGCAATGGGAATGTCAAACACAAAAGAAAATTACTTTGACATTTTATATACCAAGTGACTTATGCTCCAGGTAACTGAAATGACATATCGCACGTGGGAGTGTACCAACGCTGGTATTGCATTGGTACGAAGTACTGTCAAGCGCCTACAAATGAAAGTGCATAGGGGAGAAGGCTCAAACGCTTAATATCTCACAAATTTGTAGAACCCAAAAATGGCCTCCGAAAATAGAATTTAACTTACAGCTAACGTTATGTGCACATTTAAGTGCAAATCAGTTAACAAGCAAATTATTTCCCAGCTAACAATCTATCTACTTCAGTACCTGACAAAACAAAGACTGACAAGACATTAGCTAACTGAGCGACAACCACAGTCAGTTAGCTAATTGACTAACATAAGCTAATAGTTATATTCTAACTAACCGTTAGACTAGCTAACTTTTGCTTGTATATAACTATAGAAAACAAAGTTTTTTTCACTTAAAACAATGCTCACACCAGATAAAGTTAATGACTTTAGAACGTAACTGGTAATTTAGTTTAGCTGCTAAACTTACCATAAAGTTAAGAATATTTCACGAGGTCGAGTTATTCCATCAACTTTCTAGTTATTCCATGAACTTCTCATATGAGCTCGTGGCTAGCGAACTGTAGCGTGGACGAGAAAGATTGTTGTTTCCATTAAAATCGTAAAAATGTCGAATACTGCAACATAATCATAGTTATTTGGGTCCAGGGAGTTAAATGAGCACTAGAACACTACAGCTGGAACTGTAAACATTTATTTAACAGCTAGCTGTCACCATCGCCTTCTTTCTTTGCTTTTACTTGAGTTTTTTGTTTCTCGTGGTTCCCTAGCAACAACCGAACGTTTTCAACAGATTAGTCAACAAGAGCGCGTCCACAAGACGGCTGTTTATGGAGTGGAAAAGCGACAGCGCCACCTACTGAGCGGTACAAGAACCCACACGTCGTATTAAGCCTGGTTTACAGCCGCCGCGAACAAATATGCCCACTAACCGGTATACAGTATATTGGGAATAAATACTCACACGAACCTGTGATTTGGCAGATGGCATATCTGCCATACCATTAAACACAGTTTGGCCATTTAATATCTTTGTGATAGTTACAACCGATACACTAATCCCATCCTACTCAAGTAAAACTGTCAATCAGTTGTTAAATATTTTTTAAACCCATTATCAACCTTGTCAGTGACTAAATGGACCAACATACTGCAGTAATAACAAATCTTCCAACTTGGTTCAGTAAATTTTAAATGGGCATTACTGTCCCGAGAAACAAATAATCAACACATCAATGTCATACATTATTTAATATTTATTCAGTTCAACCATTACATAATTAAGGCTTGCTGTACCTCAATTTTCATGATAAAATTCTTAATTATTTCTTGAGTCCGGCCCTAAATCTGCAGCATGATGCAATATGGATGTCATTAAATTGTCCCTGTAGCCTGGTGCATCTGATTTAACAGACATTAATTTGAACACTGTTAATTAACAAAATGTACCCATTCTTTACATATTTAACATGTTTGATTTTATTAAAAGTAAAGCTGGAGCACCAGACATTCGTCTGCATATGTGGGTCATTAATAGATATAGCGTGTGTGGTGTATAGGTGCAGGTGTGTGTGTGTGTGTGTGTGTGTGGTGTATAGTGGTGTGTCAGTAATAGATGCAATGTGCGTGTGGTGTATAGATATAGGTGTGTCAGTAATACATGCAGTGTGTGTGGTGTATAGGTATAGGTGTGTGTCAGTAATATATGCAGCGTGTGTGATGTATGGGTATATGAGACATCTCCTGGCTGTGCTCCTTGGCGTAAGGCCACAGGTAGAAGTCGATGAGGGCGGAGTTAATGTGACAGGGCCGTCCGTCTCTCTGCTCCACCAGCTTGCACAGCTCCGCCTTCATCCGCTCCACACACCAGATGGAGCAGCCGCGGATCTCCACCTCCCTGCGATCTCCTGAGGGGAGAAGCACTCCTAACAGAAGGAGAGAGAGGGGAGTCACACACACACAAACACACAAACGCACCCACGCACAGTACACACACACACGCAGAAAAGAGATTTACACACACACGTACACCCACACACATGCATGCATGCACACACATACACACACACAGATCGGGGATTTACACACACACGTACACCCACACACATGCATGCATGCACACACATACACACACACAGATCGGGGATTTACACACACACACGTCAATATGTACACACCTTCTTTCAGTGTATTCATGAGTGAGTCTGAGTATCGCAGTGCCCCCAGGTAGACCAGGGCCTGGGGTACCCTGTAATCCGCAAACATGGTCAGGTAGTCCAGGTTGGGGATGCTTCCTTCTCCTCTCGCCTCCATGATCCCCCAGAAATCAGCCAGCAGGATCTGGGCTCTCTTATAAAAGGCAATCTTCTTACCCTGAGACAGAAAGGCAGGAGCCAGTAACAGAACAACACATTAGAACAAAAGAATCATCACGACCTAAGGATAACCCACAGGGAAGGCTGTAGACAGCAGGCGAGACTGTGTTTCTGAGTCTGACCAGCAGATGGCGCTGTGACACTAACAGCAGCACAGTGGTGCTCAGTGGACTGTGAGCCTCAGTTCTGGCCTGAGGGTGGCGCAGTGGAGCAGGGCTCAGCGGTGAGGCAGAAAGGGGCGGGGCGATGACCTCACCTCGTACTCGGCCTCGTCGCGGTACGACGGCAAGTTGTCCACGATGTGGCGGATGAGTCGCCGGGCGTCGGCGTCGCCGTGGCTGAGGAAGCGGCGCAGGGAGCCGCCGTATCGCAGCAGGACGGCCCCGCCCTCGTTCAGCGCGCGATGGCGCTCCGCCAGCATGGGCATGGGCGTGGCCGTGTCCGAGCGCAGGACCCTCCCCAGGTCCTCCAAGCTCACGCTCGCCATGTACACGGCGTCCGTGATGGGCACGCCTGCGGGGGGAGGGGCGGGGGGGGAGAGACCACGGTCACACACATCGCTCACGATAACCACATATTCAGCTCTGCTCTCTGCGCTCACTCCAACTCACAGGTTTCTTGTGAAACGCAAGGTTTCCGTGGCAATGCATTTCCCGAGCTACCGCATAAAATGGATGTCATGCCATTCAGTCTAATGGACGCAGAAACAGGCCTGAACAGTACAGCCCTTCACCTGAGCAGACATCAGGGTGTAGCCCACATGCCTTACAGGTGATCAGCGGGGGTGTAGCACACTGCGCAGCTAGCACAGGGCTAACAGAAACACGGCTAACCAACATGGCATCATTCCCTCCGTTACCAAGGTGACATCGGCGGGGGTCACACTCATTGGCCGTGCCCGAATCAGCACACTATTGAGAATAGAAGTTGTATACGTATGCAACTTGTACACTCAATAGTGGGCAAGTGCGATGGATTCGGACGCAGCCAGTTGACGTAGAGTGCATACTGCCACCTTCACAGGAAATGAGGTCACCGTGGTACCGCATGTGTAATCGTGCAGAGCAGTCGTTCGAGTGCCTCACCCTCGTCCATCGCCCTGGTAACGGCGGCGCAGAGCGCCATGTAGCCGCTGTAGGTGGCGCCGCGGCAGGTGACCGTGCACTGCCGGTCATCGCGGTCGGGCCAGAAGGAGAAGTTCATGGTGTCGACCACAAAGACCCAGTTGATGTGGAGGTCAGAGTCGAAGGCGGGGGCCAGTGGGTTCATCTTCTTCCAGCCCTGCGGCGTGAACACCTCGCTGTCCCGCAGGGCGTACAGCATCTCCGCCGCCCGGCGCACGCCCTCCTCCTCAACGAACACATCGCGGCTGCGCTCGGCCACCCAGCGGCCCGACTCGCGCGGGGGCAGCGGCTCCTCCATTTCCCGGCAGAGTCGCGGTCCGCCGCCGCTCTACGGAAGAGAAAAACAGCGTCCGTGTCCCACGTTACTTAAGTACGTTCGCCTCACTGACATGAAAGCTGTCTCAGGAAAAACACGCGGTCACTGCACCTCAGTTTTCACGTGGACTATGTTCTCTAGGCCCACAAACAGCCTTGCATTTACGATGGGCAATTGCGTGCGCTGCTAAATCTGCTAATCATTTACATTGCCTAATTCAGCCATTTAGCAGGCATTACAACTAGAGCGAGTGCACATTAGGTCAGAGGCACAGAGGTAGACCTCAAAAATGATTTAATGCATTCTAACCAGGAACCAAAACAGAAATTCTGTATGTATTCAGGATTCGTATTTTGGCTCTTGGTAAGCAAAGTAAACCTGCATTCGTACTTCAGTGACATCTTAACGCGTGTCAAAAGGGGCGTTTTGCATTTACGCAAATGGCACGTGACACTGCTGAGTAGCAACATTGGGAAATTCTGGCTCGAATTTGCTTTGGTAAGGTGTAGAACTGCAGATAAACAGAATTTTCGTATTAACGCATATTTAACAGATGACTAAATATTTACTGCTCAAGTTTAATCATTGTTTTTGCAGTCTGCTTAAAGGGACAGTTCGTACGCGAAGTCCTTATAAGTTGCCCAAAATTGAACATGTATCGTGTCAAAAACCGCCGATGAAAACTTATCGTGCGTTTCTATCGTTTCGCATGGTGCTTTGACCAGTTTGTTTTGCCAAATGTAGCGTTCTGGCTTTTTGGAAACTAGCAAAACTGCAACAATATTATAGTTTTAACCCGATGCGGCAAGTGTTCATAATACTTGCATAATCGGGCGCGATTTTCGAGAATTCATTTTGGCGTATACTTTATATCACATGTATCAGGAACAATACTAGAATGGTTTCCAAACTTACCTAATGCTAACAACGAAAGGAAATGGCAGCCTCCTTTACATCCGGTCCTCTTCTGTGGCCTACGTCACGGGTCAGTCAGTCACTTATTTCGCGCCATTTTTTTATACGTGGTTACGGGCTTTGGGTCCGCCCACTAATGCCAAGTACACCACATTGATTTACCACACGCACTTTTCCAGAGCCTTGTACACTGAAGAACATACGTGTATTCACTTGATTAATATGAACTATAGTGCCACATTAGGCTAACATTGCCAGACCAGCCAGTAGACACAACATCACTAAAACACTACTGAACATCAAATGTTACCCAAGATCCAAATACAAATTCAGAATACATATTGCATCCATGTTCAGCCCTACAAAACAAGCATTAAACGATGAAAACATCCTAACCCAAATCCTTAAATACTACCATCTTAATTTGTAAAAGGTGGGATTTTTTTTTTTTGGGAAGGGGCGTGGAGATCTGTATCAGAACAGGAACAATCTGTTCTCATTCCCACTGTATGGATCACCCAAACCCAGGGTCAGGCCACCCTAACAAAAGACTGGCTGTTCTTAGAACCCCACTTTACATTAGGGATCATTTTCCATTCATTACATTTCATTTCAGGTTTGAAAAAACCCCAGCACAGAAACCAGCCATTTATCCTCATACACCATCCATACTTCATTTAGCACTCTTACCCAGAGTGGGTCACACAGATGACACTCTTGCACGCAGCTCATTTACACAGCTGGAAATTATTTCTGAAGAAAACGAGGTGGAGAACCTTGCTCAAGGGCACAACAGAAATGACCCAACTGGGAACTGAACCAGTTACACGCCCGGTTCCTACTGTAAAACGACCTCCCTGCGGCTCACTGAACACATGAAATGCTTTAAAGAGCACCGATAAGGATTTACTGAGTACATAATACTAAACAGCAGGTCATGTGCTTACACTTGTATTTCAGTTTGTTAAACAGCAACCGGGAATTCACACCTTTACCTGCCACTTAAATCAATCATTTAACCTGTTAACTTACCTGGCATCTAAACTATTCCCTGAAAACATTCTTTGAGCAAACGTCGGCAGCGCACTCCGCGCCATGTCAACAAATCGAGAAGGGCGGCCCGTTACAGGAGCATGGAAGAGGCGAGGCGAGGGGTAAAATGTGGCATGGACTTTATTACTCAAGAGTTTCAGCGAATAGGACTGCGGGACCGGAGTCAGAGCGCCGCGCGCACGCAGCCGACACCACTACAAACAGGCTTCAGTCCCCAGTCACGCACACGGACACAGCAGTACAGAGAGGAGGAAAAAAAAACAAAAAAAACATCACACGTTCGGACCCCATCCACACAGAAGTTTAAAAACGGGCCTGAAGTCTAGTCACATGGGCTCGGGTGCAACCCCACCCTTCCCCCCTTTTCTTGGTCCAATCAGTACATTTTTAAGAATATAACCCACAGAGCTGAGAAAGGAAAATTTCGGAGATTCAAATTCTATAAAATCCTTAGAAACGATCGATCCCAACTGTATATTTACATTTATACAGCCCCAGGCATTTTAGCAAACTGAAAAAAATGGCAACAAAAAAGGAAAAAAAAAAAAAAAGTTACCTAATTTTTCTCTTTTTTTTTTGTATTTTAAAAACGATAAAACGTTTCTTTTAAAGCAAGATTACATTCTGCATGTTGTGCTGAATGGATTTTGGATACGTGGCGGCCCAAAAAAAACAAACAACAAAAAAGAAAACATAGAAACACAGGTACACAAACGCAGGGGATTTAGTCTAACCTACGGGCACTGGGAAGGGCCCATGCAAAACAAAAAAGAAAAAAAAAAAAGAGGAAAAAACCTCAAAGGAAAAAGGGGCGGGGCTCCACTGGGGGGAGTGGAAACGGAGGCGGAGCTATAGGTGTGTGAGTGAAAGGTGGTGCAGCGCATGGAGGGGGGGGGAGGGAAGTGTACGCTAAAGCAGAGGAATGTTCTGAGAACGGAGCAGGGTTGCATCCCTTCGCTCCCCTCCTTTAGAAGAAACGACCAGAGTACTGCTTCACACTGAAATATAAAACAGCAAAAGAAAAATAATAAAGGAGGGTACTCAACCAGAGAGAGAGAGAGAGAGAGAGATAGAGAGAGAGAGGGTACATGTATTAGAGCTGAAATTAGAGGAGAGAAAATAGCGGACAGCTCACACTGTTCGGGTACAAGGGTGTTAAAAAGGTACAGAGGAGTAAACTACTGGGGGTGCGGGAGCCATTTGGGTAAAGGGATTTGTCATTGGGGATAAAGCAAGGCTACTGAATGGGGTACCGGGGGTGATACTGAGTTAAGGGGGTTGTTGGGTACAGGGGAGTAGTTATTGAGGGTCAGAGGGACAGTTACCAGGGCGTATGGATCAGTTATTGGGGTACATGGGTTCGTTGGGGTGTAGGGAGTTCGTTACTGGGGTGGAGGGGGTCAGTTATTGGGGTACAGGGGGTTAGTTATTGGGGTACAGAGGGTCAGTTACTGGGGTACAGGGGGTTAGTAGAGTGAAATGCTGCAGATGCAGAGAGGCCTGTGCCGTGGGGCAGACTGTGATTTGTTGTCAATTCATCCAAATAAAAACAACAAAATCACTAGTCTTCCACACAGAAGCAGGCCAGCAGGCCCCCGATCCTGTACCAAGCTACCCATCACTCAAAACCTTTACTTTTTATAAAAAAACAGCATTTTCACCAGAGAAAAAAGCAGCTTCCCCCATCAGCAGCGCAGGAAGAAGCAGCCGGTGGACATTAGCAAGAAGGGTAGAGGTGCACAGAACAAAGAATTAGTGAGGGAGGAGGTGCAGGTGTGTAGGGGGGTAGGGGGTGGGGGCAGAAGGAGGAGGAACAGGAGAAGAAAGGTACAGGCAGAGGAGGTACAGGTACAGGTGTTTTGGGGCAGGTATGGTCACTCGTACAGAGAGTCCAGGACTTGCCTATTCTGTAATAGGTACTGAGCGTTCTGTATCTGGTCCTGAGTGCCCGTGATGGTGATGATGCGATCCTCAGACCCCTCCAGCGGCTCGTCGATCTTGATCGACGCTCCAGACTCGTGACGGATCTGTTTGATGCGCTGACCGCCTTTCCCGATGATCGACCCGGCCAGCTGCAGGGAGGAACACACACACACACGCGCGCGCGCACAAGCACAAACACACACACACACACACACAGACACAAACGCGCGCACAAGCACAAACACAAACACACACACAAACGCGCGCACAAGCACAAACACACACACACAGACACAAACGCGCGCACAAGCACAAACACACACACACACACAAACACGCGCACGCACACATGAGCACACGTGGTCATCACCAGGGCAACCAGCCACACTGCTTCTGCCCCCCACCCCCACCCCCACTGAGCATGTGCAGCAGACTCACATCTTTGGGGATGGTCACTTGTGTGGTGATGACGGGTCCCCCCATATCGCCGTAGGAACCGCGGCCCCCTGCAGAGAGTGTGGGAGGAGAGGGTTCTGATTTACCTGCATTTCCAGGAGGATTCAGAATCAGCACGCAGAACAGCGGGGGGGGGAGGGGGGGGGGACTCACCTGACTGATACGGCTCCCAGGATGAGCTGCTGTCTGCAAAATAAAAAATAACAAATTTTATTTAATTTAAAGCATAATCAACATGCACAGCCTCCAAAGATTTTATTTTCATGACATAAGTGTATTTGATAACAAAAAAAATTTCAGTGAAAATACTATTTTTAATTAACAAAACAGTAGAATATATGGCTCTTCAGATTAAGAGTACTCATGAATGTACACACACACACACACACACATGCGTGTATACATTTACACAGACAAATATACACACAGATCCTTCCCCACAAAACCCATGAGGACCCTTTACTCACCATACCCTCCTCCACCCTGTACGGTCCATGGGGGGGGGGGGGGCAAGCGAGAGAGAGAGAGAGACAGAGAAGGAAGGTTAGAGAAGCATTTCAACTGTGCAACACTTACATCTTTAAGAGTGCTGACATTTTGTAAACAAAGGCTCCCTCTTATTCGCTGCTTTCATCTCGGTGGTCACCAAGACGACAACCTATTCAGAAACCTGTTGCCTAGCAACGGCACGCGGCTCAGAGGGAACTGCCAATTTTCTTTCCAAATCTGCACGAAAAAAAAAAAAACCCAGCTGCCCTCAGCACCCCCTTCCCCTCTGTACACCCAAGTACCACCACTTTGCAGCCTTCACTACACTTCCCAGAATTCCCAGTGTCCAGTAGCTTCTTCACTACAGACTCACCATGCTGTCGTAACGATCACCAGGCCTCCCTCTGCGGTCGGAGCTAGAGACAGATGCAGAGCAAAAGAAAGGAAAGGGGGAGAGAGAGAGAGAGAGAGGGCAAGACAGGGAGTCAGAGAGAGAGAAAGTGTTCATAATCCTACCAGTTGAAAAAATAGTCACCAACATCACATCTCCAAACAAGTGCAGCTCGTAAGCCTAAGCACACTTGTGCGTACACACCGGGAGTTTTAAAGTAGAGACAGCAGCGCGTTGTGAATGTGGGGATGAAGGACGCGAGTCAGATTAGATACGGACAGGAGAGGCAGTGGCGATGGCAGGCAGCACTATATTAGCACGGATCACACAACCAAAGGGCCGTACCCAGGTCAGCCAGCATCACACTTTACTCCATCTCCACACACTTAAGAGGGAACACTAAAACTGTTCCCAGATCAGCCTTCGCTGCGGGGCCCGTCTGAGACTTACCTCGGTCTGTCGTCGCCGCTGCCATGATACGTCTCGTAGGAATACTGGTCATCTCTGCAAACGGTTTGAGAATGGGGCACACACAGGACCATGTGAGCGTCACACACTCAGCTCCAGTGTACTCATCTACAACCAAGCTCTACTGCCCAGGCATGGGGAAATATGTACAGGGCATGGAACAGGACAGACAGCTAAAAATGACTCCAGATGCACAGTTACACAGCCAGTCTAACACACACACACACACACAGCCAGTCTAACACACACACACACACACACACACACACACGAGCAGTTACAGCCAGTCTAACACACATAAGAGAGCAGCCAGTTACAGTCTAACAGGTGAGCAGGTAAGATGTGTGTTAAAGCTGTTTGACAAATGAGTGGGGTTATGAGGATTTTAAAACTCTTTCTTCTAAGTCCTGTGGCTGGAGTGGTATTCTCTTACCCTCCTCTAGAGGGCGGGGGAGGGGGCAGGGGCAGGTTTCGGGCTCGGCTGCCCCCCCGGGCCCCCCGTCCTGGCGGGGGAGGCGGGGGTCCGCGGCGAGGGCTCAGGTCCTCGTAGTCGCGACGGGAGGGGGGCATGGGGCGCCCCGCCCGGCCCCCCGGGGGCATGCGCTCGAACCCGCCGCGCCCGCGCATGGGGAAGCCCATGGGCCGCCGCCCGCGCTCCTCGTACATCATGGTGAAGCCGCCGTAGTCGTACGTCTCGTCGTAGAAGTTGGGGTCGTAGGATTGGGCGCGTCCTTTAATTGGGGCCTGGGGGAAGGGGGGGGACATGGGGAATGGTGACTCAGACCCTCCCTATCATCAGTGTTGATAAAAACAGATGAATGCACCCGCTCGGGGGGGAGTGGCCTATGGGCCGCTCCTGGGTTTGAGTGACAGCGGAGGGGACTCACCTCAGCGATCAGCTCCAGCATGACTTTAATGCACTCGACCACACGCTCGGGCTTCCCCCCGACCAGGACCACGCGGTCCGTGGAGTGGGGACAGCACTCCTGGAACAGCTTGATGCTGGTCTGGGTGTTCTGGAGGACGGAAGCGGAGGGGTCTGTTAGGCACCCAAACCGCAGCCCCCCC
Organism: Anguilla anguilla; assembly: GCF_013347855.1. NCBI lineage: Eukaryota > Metazoa > Chordata > Actinopteri > Anguilliformes > Anguillidae > Anguilla > Anguilla anguilla. The sequence continues at coordinate 43,630,656 of NC_049210.1, forward strand.
ACCACCACACGTCCCACAATTCACCTCTCAGCTCACACTTAGTCACCGGCTGGCTAGGAGACGCACAAACGATGACAATCACTCCAGGAAGTACCTTGAGGGCCAGTTTGAAATTCTCCCCGATTCCAGGGTGATTGTTGGATTTCAATGATTTTCGCCTCGTTTTGCACCTCAGAGAGCTATCAGCAGCTGACAAGCAGTAATTTGAAAGCTCTAAAGCTCACCATTCTCTCTCAGCCCAATTTAAAGCTCACCCCTCTCTCTCTCTCAGCCCCATTTAAAGCTCACCTCTCTCAACTCCTTGATTTTGGCTCCTTTCACACCAATGATGCTACCAGCCAGACTCTGGTGTATGAGAATGCGCAGCTCGCAGTCAAAGTCCAGTCCACTATAGTGCTGGTACTGTAACACAAACACAAACCAGTTATAGTGCTGGTACTGTGAAACACATAAACACACACTCTCAATATGCTAGTATTGGGACACACACAAAATCCCGCTATAGAGCTGGTACTGTAACAAACACACAATCCTGCAATAGTTCTGGTACTGTAACATCCACACACATTCTAGTTAGAAGCATACACAAACCCCGCCCCTTTGTCAGAGCCCCACCCCCCTGCTCACCTCCTCTAGCGTTGGGATGATCTTCAGCAGGATCTCGCCAATGGTGTCGATGTCAGCGCTGACGCTCAGGATACTTCAGGTCATTTCCCCAGAAAAAGGAAAAGACAACAGAGTAAAATAGAGAGGAAGGATCACAAACGTGTTTTAGACTAAAACACACACACACACCCACCGACAGACACACAGTACTAAAGAACAAAAAAAACATGAGCAAATGTACAGTACGTGTTGGAGAGAACTGAAACACACTTAAGGCTCCCACATAGGCAGGGGGCGGGTGTCCATGTTAGGGGCATGCACTGGCTTCAGAAGAGGCCTAATATGGAGGGACGGGGGCGGAGCGGAGGGGAGGGCTCAGGTAGTGGTCTCTCAATGGGGGCCAGTCCCTCACCCGCCACAAAAAAAAAAACAAAACCAAAAAATAAAACGCCCGCTATCACCATGGCGACACTGGTAACACCTTGTTGCAAGGGGAGCTGGGGGGCGGCAAGAGAGAATGGCGGAGGGGCTTGGCATTAGCAGCATATGGAAGGGGGGGGGCGGGGGGGTAGAGAGACCAGCCAGAGGGCTCACAGAGACACCAGAGGAAGGGGGGGAGCAAAGAAACAGACACTGATGAATGAGGGAAGCGAGCGAGACTGATCCCCTGCTCACACCATGGAGGACAGGTGATGTTCGGGGGGGGGGGGATGGGAGGGGAGGGGGGTGAAGCAGCAGCACCTGATGCTGCTCTCCTTCCACAGTGAATGAGGGAGGATCTGACACACAAGAGGCCCAAATTAGAGGCGTAAATGTGGGGAGCGACAGAAGTACACAACAGAAGAGAAGACGGCTGTGGAACAGGGAGGGAAAACGTCACTGTGGAAAAAACAACTGAAAATTCAATCAAAGGCAGATCATAGAGACATGGATTCTGATCTAAATCAGGCAGTGTGGGAGTAACCGATGGGACATACCGCTCTGGGCCACTGCTGTCTGGGACTGATACACTGGCACTGTACTGCAGGGGTGGGCGCGGGGCAACCAGATAGGTGCCCGTTTTGGGGAGGGGCACGTTTATGGGCGTGGCCACCCGGGGGGGTCAGGTGGGCGATCAGGGGTGGATGTTGGGCATCGAGGTGGGCAACGCAGGAGGGGCGTGGCGATCCAGAGCAAGGCCAAAGGAGGAGGGGCCAAAAATAAAAAAAATAAAAGGAGAGGGAGAAGGGGGGGGGAGAGGAATACATTTTAATACAGGCTAAATTCGGCACCGTTACCGCACTGTTTAAACGCACAGCTCTGACGGGACGGGGGGCGGGGCCTCGCAGGGTCCAGGAGCACTGTTGCACCCCATGGGAACTAGCGGGACGGCCGTTAGATTCGAGGACCTGGTTAAACCCCCCCTCTCACTCTGGGCTGGTGCAGCCAAACGGGCTTTAAAAGGCGTGACGCTGACAGGCGGGAACAGAGATACTACAGACACCCCCGAAAACGAGGGCCGCTTGCACCTCTACAGCCAGCCTACGCACTGCGCACACGGACCACACCTTCTGCCCACTGCCCCGAACCCTACTGCAAACTACACAACTGACACACAATGGCTTTGAGCAGACTGACTGGAGGACACTGCACTCTGCTCCAACAGTGTCGTCGATTTATAATGAATTGGAGCAAAATTCACACAGAACAGACATTTAACACTGCTAGCAAAGTTACTCTTCTCTGCTGCTAAATTAATGTATGTAGACATACACTTATCATAGCTGCAGACTGTCAGCAGGGCATTATAAAATGCCTTTCATTATTCCTGTAATACACCGGTTTCAGCACATTTTCCTAATAAACACATTTCCACAGCACAGTATTACAGATGCAGCCAGCAGGAGCTAAACAGTGTAGCGGGGCTAGCCTGTTAAATTTTATTTCCAACCGAACGCTATCGATTTTACGATAAAATCAATTTCAACGTATAAAATTTACCAGATTGGCTCACACAGTTTCACGAAAACAGCTTGCTAACCCCAGAGAGGAAGGGTGTGCACACGGCCAGCAAAATTAAACCCCAATTAAATTGAAGCAATTTCAAGCTCCTCTCGGAGAAAAGAGCAGACAGACAGTCCGACCGCTCAGCAGACAGCTGGTGCGCTGCGTTTACGACCCTGACGGACGTCTCACTCGCAGGATTTCTGAGATTATTTTTGGAGGAGGACTGAGCTTTCTAACGGGGGCGGGGTTCTGACGGGCTCGCCTCTCGGCTGACGCAGTTCTGCGCATCGTCAGCGGCTCGCTGGCGGGGCTACGGTCGGACGTGCCCGAGCGCCCCGAGGCTGAGTTGCCGCGGAGACTGTACTCACGTCAGAGCGCAGCGCTTTGATGTTCTTCCCTCCTTTCCCAATCACAGCCCCCGCATTCTGTGGAGAGGGGAGCACAAGCACCGGGTAACCAATAGGAGCGCAGACTGGGGGGTGGGTGAGAGGGGTGGGCGGGGCAGGGTTAGGACTCACCTTGCTCTGCAGCAGGATCCTCAGTTCCTGCATGTCCTCTGCGTTTCGGGACCTCTTAAAGTCCTGCTCATCATCCATATCCTCAGCTGGACGCTTACCTGGGGGGGGAGGGAGGGGGGGGGGGGGGGGACACAGTCAAACACCCTGAAACAGCCTTGCCGCTCAATTCAACACCAAATAAGGAACCTACTGTCACACATCATATGGACCTCATTACAGAGAATCACCATCAACAGGGAGGCTGTAGGTCAATTTCCTTAAGCTGAACCCAGTACAGATCTGGGAGGGAACTAATCCAGTACTAGCTTTCTGACAAAGTGTCTGCTCGACAAACACACCAGAGCTGGGCTTGTGTGGCTGCCAAGGCAACCACTGCCCCTTGCATCATATGCAATATACATTTAGCTTAACCCGATGAATAAGAGAATTTAGACCCGACCATGCACACCTGGTGTGCAGCATACACACAAACACTTCCGGGGTATTAAAACAGAACACTTAAATCACCAAAAAACATTTTAAAAGCACAGCATCACGTAATTATCAAAGGCGAAGGGCACCCCTCTTATGCAGCCAGGGCGGCGCTAGCTGTTAGGAAGGACGGTTACCGTTGGTTTCTGTGCTGCTGAAAGTTGTTTCCTCTTCCTGCTGCTCAATTTCAGTCTCCATTGTCCTGTAAGGTGGTGAAAAGAAGCGCTGTTCCTCTCTCCAGCACACTGCTGCAGGGAAACATCACCAAGTGAGACCCCAGCCCTAATTCCCAACCTCGGGAGAACTGAATCAGACCCCCAGAACTCACCTCTATTTAAGCGGCTCCAAGGGGCGTGTCGTGGGCGGAACTACAGAAGCCTCTTGAGCTCCTGGAACCTGTGACAAAAGAAAACAGCAACGCGCCTTCAGTTTCCGCGAACATGGGTTTGGATCGGCCATGCACCGAACTAGCATTGTGACAAAAAACACCACTACATTTGTCCAAATTTAGCTTGATTCTTACAGGTTCTTATGTGGTCGCCAGTATGAGGATCGGTATAGGCAGTACTCATTTAGTAACGGACTTATTTCGAATCTGTGAACAAATACTGCAGACTGCCTGCCGCGCAAGTGAAGTCTACGCCGGTGGAAAATGCTTACACTATCCAAGCCAGCGTTCAGAGGAACAAACAGTGTTAATGACGTTAAACACGAGAGTTTAGTTGGGCATTTTCTACACGCTGATCACCAGCTATATCAACACTAGCTAACGATAATTCCTAAGCTAAATATCAAGCCAACCGAATGCATATCTACCGCGATCTACCATTGTAGTCCGCTAGCTAACACCAGTACACCAAGGAACAACGAAGACCGGAAGTATTGCGTTTACTGGGTAGCTAACGCGTGAATAATCGCTACTCATAGAATAGCACCAAAGCCACACTAATGAGTTTGACGGCGTTTCTGTGCCGCATTTTATCATGAAATGGCTGCTGGTTCCACAGAGAGCAAATATAGACTGAAACTTAGCTAGCATGATGGCGGACTACATGTTAGCTAGTTTAGGATGACCGACGTCCATTTTAAAGTCAACATTACCGCACGTTTAGTCTGTACCTACGTTAACAACGCAACGGGGTGGAATTTATCCACGTGAATTAATGACCCGCTTCGTATATCAATCACACACTATTTTTAACGATATGAAAGCACGCGTGATGGTTTGAACACCGTGTGCTAGCACAACACGTCCACGGCTAGCTAGGCCCAACACCGTCAAACAAAAAGCGGGGGGTTCTAGTCTGCCATTTAGCTACACTTGTATTAAAGGTAAAAGGTTAGCTACAATCTTAACTTGTCTGTGGGATCAGAATTGCAGCCATTGGCGAGCTGAGACAATGTTCTTATAAAAGTGAAAGTAAAGCATACTGATCAGTGATAAACAGGAAGGCCTAACGCCAGTCATCGTTGCCCAGCACGGTTGACTAGTTAATCGTCAATTGGGGTATTCAGTTCTTGGAATTAGCCATTATTACGTTCAGAACTATAATAGTTTTCGCCAAGATTTTTAGTCGGGCAATTAAAATGGATAAATTGCTTTCCCAATTTATGGCCATCGCGAACAATTGCCGGTGAGTGGAATTTATTTCAATTAACGATACACTGTTTTTTGTCTGGGCAAGTAGCCTGCAAGCACAATGTTGCTAACACCAACAGTGTAAAATGCATTGGTTGAAGCAACATGGACAATGTGGTTGGTGTTACGTAGCTATTAATTAATAATATAACGTTACATTTATCGCGGAATTTTGGTTCCTACCGTCGCTTCACTACATTATTCTGAAATTTGGAAATTCAGCAATCCATTTAAGAACACTTGACCACTTACAACCTACCTGTAGACCTCGTCCTATCGTCTCCCCAGTGCGAGACAAACGCTAGCAGAAGATGTCTCGGGCTGTGGAAGAACCGCCCTTATGACTTTTCCCGTTCTCTGATTGGTGGCGACTGACTTTGGGACATAAAATCACTTCAATGATTGGATAGTCCTTTCACTTAAAGTTGTGTGACTACCAGTTTCATTCGCCCTTAGCTAGCGAGTTTGTTCTGTGTGAGATAAATTAGCAACTTGCATATGAACAGGATTTAATCTCTGTCCGGCTACCATTTACATCGTGCGTATATCACAGTGAATATGTATGAAGTTCAGGAACAAAAATATTATAAACCGCCAAATACATGAGCTTCCCTTTCTCACGCACAAAAATGTACAAGCGTGGCCACGCCCCTTAGTGTCGCGTTTTTTCTCGCGTTGTTTTGTTCAGATTTTGGCGCTTTGGCACTGATGGTTGAGTGTGTGTGGATGCGAGCTGGATAAAATAATTAATCGCCAGTCTGTTATGTTGAATGGATTCATCTCTGGTTTGCTTTTGTGGAACAGGATTTCAACATTTGTAAGTATTGTAGCTAGTAAACTGGCAAACTGTTGGTTTTAGTCTGTAGTCAGATGGTTTTCTGTGCTGCTAGTTGTCACGCTGCAGCCTAACCATTATTTCATGTTTAGCTAACAACATTACGTTTAGGCCAATAGAAATGATTCATCATTAGGCATCATTTTTTAGGTTTTAATATCTATTTACAATTAATTTCAGAGGACAAGTGCAAGATTTAGCTGTTCTGATATGGCAGCCACTTGCCACATAGGCTAATAGCTAAGCCTGTTGACCGGAGAAAAGGAGAGAATGGACAGAGCCAGGCTAATCATGACCACCATCAAATTCAAAATATGAAGGCAAATGACTAACTTAAGTGTGTGGTTGGTTGTTTGCTAGCAGGCTAAACTGTGCTGTTGTCTTATCCCCAGAGATGGTTGAGTAGGACCAGCCTGGTGACAGCAGCGGTGTGGCTGTGAGGATGGGTGAGTCAGGCTTGGCGCAGAGGGCTAAGGACTGGCTGCGCTCCACTTGGCACGTGCAGGTGCCCTCTGTCTGGGTGGAGGCCTGTGTGGCCTGGGTGCTGCAGGGGGCTGGGGGAGCGCCCGTTTCCCAGGCCCAGGTCAACCGGCAGGCCCTGGAGCAGTGGCTCCTCACGGACCTGCGGGACCTGGCGCACCCCTCGCTGCCCCCGCTGGGACGGGCCCCGAAGGCGGAGCTGAGCGGCAGCTTCTGCGTGCAGATGGACTCGGCGCTGGACGTGAGCCGCCCGGCCTACTCCCAGCTGCAGCAGCGCCGGGGGGCGGACTGCGCCAACGAGCGGGTGTCGGCGGCGACGCAGGCCACGCAGCGGCCCTGGGAGGCCACGCCCACGCGCGTGCTGATGCTGCAGCTGACGGACGGTGTGCAGGACCTGGAGGCCCTGGAGTACCGGCCTGTGCCAGCCCTGAGCGCGGACCTCCCGCCCGGCACCAAGCTGCTCCTGCAGGGGGCGCTGGAGTGCCGCTTGGGCGTGCTCCTGCTGACGCCGGCCAACGTGCGGGTGCTGGGAGGGGAGGTGGAGGAGCTCCGGGACATCCTGTCCCAGACCAGGGTGCTCGCCAGGGTCCTGGGGCTCCCCGAGGAAGACCAGCAAGCGGTCCAGGCCCGGGGGGCAGAGCCAGGCCCCAGGGACGTGGGCGTGTCGGACGAGGAGCTGCTGGCCAGCCTGGAGGCGGTGGCGGACAGCGGGTATGGCAGCAGGAACGAGCGGCCGCACCCCAGCCCCGCCCCCCAGCGCTCTGTCGCCCCCGCTGATTTTGATGAAGACTTTGACGACCTTCCACTGGACGAGCTGGACAGTGTCATCTTCCAGGAGGAATACAGCCCCGCCCGGGAGGCGGAGCCTGAGCTAGTGGAGGTGCAGCCTAGAACAAGTGGGGTGGGGCATGTGCCAGAGGAGTCCAGAACAAGGGGGGTGGGGCATAGACCAGTGGAGGTAGAGCCTAGAACAAGTGGGGTGGGGCATGGGCCAGAGGAGTCTAGAAAGAGGAGGGTAGGGCCTGAGCCAGTGGAGGTAGAGCCTAGAACAAGTGGGGTGGGGCATGGGCTAGAGGAGTCTAGGAAGAGGAGGGTAGGGCCTGAGCCAGTGGAGGTGGTGCCAAGAACAAGTGGGGTGGGGCATGTGCCAGAGGAGTCTAGAACAAGGGGGGTGGGGCATGGACCAGCAGAGGTGGAGTCTAGAACAAGGGGGGTGGGGCATGGGCCAGAGGAGTCTAGAACAAGGGGGGTGGGGCATGGACCAGCAGAGGTGGAGTCTAGAACAAGGGGGGTGGGGCATGGACCAGCAGAGGTAGAGCCTAGAACAAGGGGGGTGGGGCATGGGCCAGTGGAGGTGGAGCCTAGAACAAGGGGAGTGGGGCATGGGTCAATGGAGAAGGAGCCTAGAGCAGGGGAGGGTAGGTCTGGGGTGGTGCCTGGGCTGGGCAGTGTGTGTGTTGGTGGTGGGGACAGAGACCCAGGAGCTGACAGGGTGTGTGCAGTGAAACCCAAGAGCAGGGCAGGTGCTGGGCCCGTGGGGCAGGGCGGAGCAGGGGAGGCGTCGTCTCCCCAGGGGGCCTTGGAGGGCGGGGCTGGCGCACTCGCCGCGGCGACGGACTCCATCACTCCGCCGTTCACCTACCTGTGCGTGCTGGCGAGGGGCAGGGCCAGGCGGGCGCGGGTGAAGGCCTTCATCATCACCCTGCAGGGCAGCCTGCGGAGCAGCTCCGGGGCCTGGCAGGTGGGCGCCACCGTGTCGGACGGCACGGGCTACCTGGACGTGCGGCTGTCGGACGGCGTGCTGGCCGGCCTGATCGGGTTCTCGGTGGCGGAGTCGCGCGCGCTGCGGAAGGATCCGGAGCGGCAGCACCAGGTGCAGCGGGGCCTGCAGCGCTGCCAGGGCGCGCTGGTGGACATGTGCTGCCTGATGACCCTGCAGTACGACCCCGCCGCCGGGACCGGCACCGTCCTGAGCGCCGACCCGGTCACCGCCGACACCTGCAGGGAGCTGGAGAACCGCGTGCGCGGCCGGAACCAGCGCTGACCCAGACCCAGCGCTAACTTAGACCCAGCGCTAACCCAGACCCAACGCTAACTTAGACCCAGCGCTAACTTAGACCCAGCGCTAACTTAGACCCAGCGCTAACCCAGACCCAACGCTAACTTAGACCCAGCGCTAACCCAGACCCAGCGCTAACCCAGACCGAGCGCTAACTTAGACCGAGCGCTAACCCAGACCCAGCGCTAACCCAGACCCAGCGCTGACCTAGACCCAGCGCTAATTTAGACCCAGCGCTAACCCAGACCCAGCGCTGGCCCAGACCGAGCGCTAACCCAGACTCAGCGCTGATCCTGACCTAGCGCTAACCCAGACCCAGCGCTAACCCAGACTCAGCGCTGACCAAGACTGAGCGCTAACCCAGACCCAGCGCTGATCCTGACCTAGCGCTAACCCAGACCCAGCGCTAACCCAGACTCAGCGCTGACCAAGACTGAGCGCTAACCCAGACCCAGCACTAACCCAGACCCAGCGCTGATCCTGACCTAGCGCTAACCCAGACCCAGCGCTGACCTACACCCAGCGCTAATTTAGACCCAGCGCTAACCCAGACCCAGCGCTGACCCAGACCGAGCGCTAACCCAGACCCAGCGCTGACCCAGACCGAGCGCTAACCCAAACCTAGCGCTAACCCAGACCCAGCACTAACCCAGACCCAGCGCTGATCCTGACCCAGTTCTGACCCAGATGTCACCGACATACTGAACCATACATTCTGTTTTTACAGTGCCATGTACCACCTGTTTTATAAAGCTAAACATGTACGCACCTGAGAATAAACTGATGATAAACAAATGATGCTTTTGAAGGTGCCACATGTCACAATAAAAGAAAGTAATTGATTATTTTGATTCTGAGCTGCTGCTGCTATGTTGTAGGTGTTAAGTGCTTGGAACTGCATTACCTATAAGCAATCAGTGCCTTTGTTTGGCCTTACAGGAAGAGACCAACACTAATACCGTATTTTCTCCATTTCAATAATGTCCAGAACGGTTAGCTGGAGAGCATTGTGGGATTCAGTTTTTTTGAAAAAAAAGTCTGTCTACTGTAAGGGATTTGGGGCATTAGAACTGACCCTTGTGAGGGATTTGGGGCATCAGAACTGACCCTTGTGAGGGATTTGGGGCATCAGAACTGACCCTTGTGAGGGATTTGGGGCATCAGAACTGACCCTTTTAAGGGATGCTGGGAGTTAACAGGCTGAAGTGGGGCTGCTGGCAGTGCTCTCCTGTGGGCGAGCTTTCCAGAATATTCTCTCTCTCCACGCATCGTAGTCCCCCTCATTACCACGCACTGACGTGCCGGCCAATGAGATTTCTTTGTCACAGTCCATTACTCCTTAATCAAGTTCAGCGTCTTAATTAGTGCCCTGCGTTGCATTTCATTGATGTGTTATTTGTTAATTAGTGGGTGGGTGCTTAAGCCAGGCTAATGGGGGGCTGTGAGCGCTCATACTTCTGCGAAATTATGTCCACAGATGGACAGAGCCCAGAGGAGGAGCTGCCTCTATCACACCCCTACTGTATCCTGTGAGCCTGTCTGTGCTGCGCTCGCTATCAGACACAACAGTGTATCTGTCTGTACTGCGCTCGCTATCAGACACAACAGTGTGTATCTGTCTGTACTGCACTCGCTATCAGACACAACAGTGTGTATCTGTCTGTACTGCACTCGCTATCAGACACAACAGTGTGTATCTGTCTGTACTGCGCTCGCTATCAGACACAACAGTGTGTATCTGTCTGTACTGTGCTCGCTATCAGACACAACAGTGTGTATCTGTCTGTACTGCGCTCGCTATCAGACACAACAGTGTGTATCTGTCTGTACTGCGCTCGCTATCAGACACAACAGTGTGTATCTGTCTGTACTGCGCTCGCTATCAGACACAACAGTGTGTATCTGTCTGTACTGCGCTCGCTATCAGACACAACAGTGTGTATCTGTCTGTACTGCGCTCGCTATCAGACACAACAGTGTATCTGTACTGTGCTCGCTGTCAGACACAACTGTGTGTCTTCTGTCTGTAGTGCACTACCAAACACAACTGTTTATTCGTCTGTACTGCAATACCAAACCCAACCGTGTGTATCTGTCTGTACTGCGCTCACCAGCAAACACAACTGTGTGTATTCTGTCTGTATTGCAATACCAAACCCATCTGCATGCGTCCTGTCTGTACTGAGGTCACTGCTGGATGGCTGTGGCTAACCGGTTTCCTTTAGGACACCCCTGTGCTGGTAAGAATGCCACCATGCCAGAGGTTTACCAATCAAATCACACATGCCTGTTTCCGTTAGCACTGTCTTTCCGGTCCTATAGAGATCTCAGCAAGACAACAGCGTATAATGCATTAAATTATAAATACTGCATTATATAGGTGGACAAACCGCCAGAAAAGGATATACCCTGTATACCTGTATGCCCCCGCCAAGGCGTAACTTGGCGGGATGGCATACCTGCCATCCCAATCATTAAACTGTATGACCAACATATAAAGGTCAAAGTGCACACATGCCATATTGCTATAAGGGGGCCATACGTGTTGCTTTATTAAGACAGAGGTGCAGGTGAGCAGCCTGACCCGAGACCTGGCTGTTTGTGTAGAGGTGCAGAAAGGCCTCGTTTCCATTTGTTACAGAACGTTCTGTTACCGTGGAAAGATTGGGTCTAATATGCCAGCGCTAATGCAGAGAGCTCTCCTAAAAACAAGCCCTTCCCCCTCCCCCCACTGTTTTCCTGCAATAGGAATTAAAACTTTTTTTTTCTTTTTTTTTTTTTTTAAACACGAATTTCAGCATTCAGACAACGTCATGAGTTTTTGAAGTTTCTCCGAGTTTAAAATCATTATTGTAGAAGAAATGAAAATATTCAATAAAAATAATTGATGCAATTTGGGATTTTTAAAAAGTCCTTTATGTGGCCGCTGTTCCAGACATTATGCTTAATCACAGCAAGAGCTAAAAGGCTATTTAACTCTCAGGGACCAATATTTCCAAATTGCGGGAGGGAGAGAAGCAGAGGAAGGCACAGTGCTAATTTCTCTAATGTTTCTCCGTGCATGCGTTCTTACCGTTGGCTTTCCCCCGTTTTTGTTTCTATTTTTAGAAACGCAACCAATTGTAAATCCAAACTGATGTTTATGACTAATTTGCCAGCCCACAGTATGGCGCATAATGAAGATTCAGAACCGCGTTTTTCTCTGAATTCCTCTGTGAGTTGCCCTGTGGCAGAGCCCTGGATTCGGACCGGCGTTCGGGGAAACTAACACACACCAGCCCTTCCCCTAATGCGCCATTCATCGTCTTATCCAGTTGGCTAATTTAGATAATCGTGCACTTCAACCCTGGTCCGAAAATGGAGGTATTTAGAAAGAGAAAAAAAAAAATCTTTAGAGCAAAGTGCTCTGCCTTCAGCACAGGAGAAAGCAGAAGAGAACAAATTCTGGGTTTTGTCGTGTGTGTGTAGGCGTGTGTGTGTGTGCGCACGTGCATATGCGTGGTTTGTGCGTGTGGAGCCACATATGCATGGTGTGTGTGTGTGCACGCACATATGTGTGGCGTGTGTAGTGTGCATCCACATACGCATGGTATGTTGTCTGTGTGTGTATGCACGAATGTGTGTGTGTTTGTGTTTACACACGCATATGTGGTGTCTGTGTGTGCATGCACGCATATGCATGGTGTGTGTGTGTGTGTGCGCGAATATGTGCAGTGTGTGTGCGCATATGTGTATGGGTGTGTGTGTGTGTGTGTGTGTATGCATATGTGTATGGATGTGTGTGTGTTGAGTGCTTCTGTCCCTGATCAGCAGGGATGAGCTGCTGCTCTTATTTAACTTAATCATTTCTGCTGCGTTCACTGATCAGCTCCTGAGTGACAGCTGTAACTCTTCTTGTGTCTCCAAGTTAAACACTTTGCTGTGGTTTAATATGCCAGTGAACTGCCATTACTGTTCACTGCTAATTGAGCCTGCGTGATTGGATGAGTGAGAGTGAGTTAGGGGAAGTGAGTGCGTGAATGAGTGAGTGAGTGAGTGAGTGGTAGGGTGTGACCCCTCCTCCATAGAAGCCAGAGGCTTCTGCTGATTGGTTTAAAAATGGCAGTATGCACGGTCTCTCACCCCCCACTGCAGCATTAAAAGGAATTAATAAAAAAGCTTATTACCACCGAACAGAAGGATAAAGGATGACAAGTTCACAAAGGGATCTAAAAATTACTGCCATTTCTTTTGACCCGATTCTATAGCCTGGCGCATTTACTTACCGTTAAATAATTATATCAATTTGATTTGAATTATATAATTTTGTTCTACAAAAAAAAGGTATTTCTTGAGTGTGCTTATTAGAATAGAAAAGAGTATTCGGATCTCGGTGATTCCTTGGCTGTCATGTCGGCAGAAATAAACTCAGCGGCATGAATGTAAAATCTGTTCACTCTCTGCCTTCAAGTCTTCAACTGCCATCTCGAAATGTTCTGTTCCTGCTCCCTTCAGTCTTAAGAGCGACAGAAAAAGAAAATAAAGTAAGAAAAGAGGAAAGGGGAGGGTCTCACGGAGGGTCTGTGAAGCAGCGCGTTTTTGCTCTGTATTCATCCACCGCTGAGCCGCCATCCCAACTGTCAGAAAGTCATTCTGAACAACTTCCCCAAAAAAGGGAAAGGGACATGTACTGTAAGTGAGGAAGACAAAATGCACAAAAACAACCGAAATGGAATCAAAAGCATGATAACGTGACTAAATGATATCGGTTTTCTTTTGTTACATGTTCTGCTTTTCTGCATTCTCATGGTTCTTTGTAAATAATTGTTATTGTTTCACTGTTGACTGAAATGCAGAACTTACTCTTATTGTAGGTTTAGTTCTGTATTCAGCGCTTTCATTTTGATGATATGGCACCATATAAATAAAATGTGTTAATAAAAATGTATTTTTAAAAAAAGTATTTATGTATAATAATAATACCCAGATTGATTTTTATTTTATTTTTAACTGCATCATTAAAATATGTAATTCAGCTAGGGGCCCCATTTGTCATTTGACGTCCTGAAGGTGGATCATTCTGATAAACAATCATGGCGCTCGAAGTGGGATTCGTAACCGAACTTTAATGCAAATTTTGGGGAAATCATATATATTATGTATTTGTGTATACAAGGCTCCGTTATTTCATATTTTCGAAATTACTGAATGCATTTCTGATCGTTCTTTTCTTACCTGCCTGCACGGAAAGCGGCTGGAGAAATTGAACGAGGTGCAGATTGCTGGGCTGGCTCTCAGCTGTGGACTTACAGCGATGACGAGACGCGAGCCCAAAACCCAGCAGGCCCCGGGGCCCGGTGCTCAGGCCCTTCATCCCCCTGCTCTTCCGCTGGTTTAAATGCTCTTAACGAGCTCGGCGGCTGCGTTTTACGCCGCGCGGACGGGGGGCCGGGGAGCGCTGGGCAGACCGCGCCGCAATTAACTCCCGCGCGGGCGGCTAATGGGCCCCGTGCTGTTTACAGAGAGCTCGAGCGGCGGCGGGAACTGCGCGTTTCCCCCCGCGTCGCTGTGCAGCTCCGCTAAAAAAACAAAACAATGCGGAGGCTTGACTCCGGGTACCGCTGATGAATCGGTAAATTAGGCACGCGTTCCACAGAGCGCCGCACATGCGGGACGAGGGAAGAGATTGTTTTATTAATTACGCCGAATTATGGAAATGCAATTATGCGCTAATTGGAGGCGGGCGAAGTCTCTCCACACATGGAAACGGAGCTTCTCCCTTTGTGAATATTGATTGAGCGCGTTTCATTTGTTAAATCTAAAATGCGGCACCTGGCAGGCTGCTGATCAATTAGAACACATCTTCTTACTCTGCATACTCCGGCGAATATATTAAAAACAGCTATTATTCACATTAATGTCGGCGGTGGCCTAATTAATAACCGCCAAGCGCTTCATCCAAGTAGAACCTCTTATGAGAATCAACAAATGAATATTTTTGTTTTTAGGACTGCAGCACATGGAAAAAGATCGCCACATAGTGCCCGGCATTAGGCTTTTTTCCAGAGGGAATAGGGAAAGAACACGCAGGGGCTGGTTTGGATCTTCAGAGTAATATTTCCGGCGGCGGCACTCCAGAATGATCACAGGCGGTACCATTAGATCTCGGCGTCCTTGAGGTCAGGTGGTCCAGACCCAAGTCCCAGATCACCGAGCGGAAATGCTTCTGAAAGTGGGCTCCTGTTTTTCTATGAATACGCTTTTTTTCTTTCTTTCTTTCTTTTTTTTTTTTGCAAATGTTCTGGCCCAGTAATCGAGTACCTTTTAGACAGGAATCCAATTAGAAGCAGCCCTGTCCATAAAGGAAAACCAATTAAAAAGGATTACTGAAATACCTTCTAGAATGGCCTAATGTAACATGTTAGAGGGCTATACACACACAGAGACACACACATGCACAGACACACACACACACAATTTCCTTTTTATTTGGGTTCTGTTTTTTTTCTTCTGTTTGGGTTTTTGAAACATTTGATTTAACTGTCATTAATAACGGACGTGGACGAAGGCGGGGAAACGCGGAGATGCTTCAGCCGTAAGAACCGAGACACCCAGGGAAATCACCATCTCAAGGCAAGCTAACCCTTAATTGCATTCATTCTTACATGGAAGCACTGTACCATAATCAGTTTGAAAATTGACCAAAACAAACACGAGGGACACAAATTACGGCGCGAGATTAGGATAGCAGGTGATGGGAAGAATCCGAGCGTGTTCAGCAGAATCGCTAATTAATTGAATTTGACCTCGTTACCGTCTGAGAGCGCTCCGCCGCATGGGCCCGAGCCTTCAGCACGTCCTCTTCGTCAGAACAAGGAGGAGGGGTCGCTCCTCCACCGAAACATAAGGGGGGGGGGGGCTCCAACTTTCATAAGTTTAAGCAGTGTGCTCGGGCTGGGGAGCGGGATGGGACAGGCAATGTGTCCATTCTCTGCCGTGTTGTGATGCACTTCCAAATACAGGCACTTCCAATACTCTCTCTGAATTCAACAGGTGCTTACATACCCAGTTACACCAACTCTCCTCCAGGGTTTCTCTAACTCTCCATTAGAGTTACACCAGCTCTCCACCAATGTTACACTAACTTTGCATCAGAGTTACACCAACTCTCCACCAGTGTTACACTAACTTTGCATCAGAGCACCAACTCTCAACAAGTGTTACACTAACTCTCCATCAGAGTTACACACTCTCTCCACCAGTGTTACACTAACTGTGCACCAGTGTACTGCATTTAACTCTGCATTTAAATGTTTGCTTCTGGCCCTGAAAAGAGGCTCAGGTGATGTGCCTTTGCTCTGATATTTACTTCCTTTCTGATAAACGCTCAGAATCCAGATCGCCATTTTCTCTTCTTTTGAGGCAGGGAAACACATTTTAAAGCACTCCTGTTTCATGTTGAAAGTCAAGGGGTTTCCATGGTGACATTAGGGAGAGTTGTGAGAGTTTTGTGAGAGTTTTTCTCTAGGTAAAAGGTGAATTTTCACATGCCATTTATAAGCCTTTGAATACTCCAGAAATTATGTGCGTTGAATTGAGGGCGTCACGTGTGTCATGCATGAGGTGAATATTTTATGTGTCCCATCCCATAAACACGTCATTTCTCATCCTGAGAAAGCGATTCAATTTTTGAATCATTTCATAAAATGAATCTGTTATAAATCCTTTCATGAATGAGTCATTCACGATGAGGGTCTTAAGTTTAGGTTCTGTTGTTTACCAAGGTGTACCTTATATGGATCTACAGTTGTTTATTGCTTGTTGGTCTGATTTAAGTAATTGGTAATTGGACCTCACTGCTAGATACGCAGCAGCACACTGTGTGAGTGAAGCACAGAGCAGATCTTCCGCTCACAGATAAGAGCTAATAATCACACAGGCCGAGTCAGGGGGCTGGGCTCCTCGTTAGAACACTCAAGCCTCGTTAGAACACTCATATACATTCAGAATAAAAGGGAAGCAAAGTGCATGTGGCTGCCGTGTTCCGGAACATTCAGGCTACCGTCGTATAAATACAGCCCCCCTGCCGGGAAAGTACAAACTGTGTGCGTGCACACACACACACGCACGCACACACACACACACAGACACACACACACATGCATGCACACGCACAGACACACACGCACGTGCACACACACACAAACATACACATACACATGAACACACAGGCACACAGGCACACACACACACACACAGACACACACACATACACACAGACACACATAAACACATGCGCACACACACGTGCACACACACACACGCACAAGTGATGTGTTTTTGTGTCTTGTGGCTTCCTATACTACAAAAAAAGACCAGTTTCTGTGTGCGTGGTGCAGACAAGACCACAGCGATGTGTAGAACATCATCAGGCTGTATAGCAGGGCAGACCAGAACATGCCATTTAATTTTAATCAAATAAATCATGGATCCTCTCTTAAAAATTTTTTTTTTTAATTTTCAGGGGGACAACAAAATGCACCACCCACTTGCCCCCAACACCCAAGCTCTCCCCCACCCCCACCCTCATCCCTGAATTTTACTGTCTTTTGGTCTGTCCTCATTTGAAAGGTCTCGGGCTGAATTATTTAGACACAATAGATGGATAATGGGCTCCTCTTTGTCCCCTAATTAAGTATGGAGATTCAGCCTCACTTTAATTAACCATTCAGATCTCAGGAAGCTTCGCGCAGAGAGCGCAATTATATTATTATTATTCCCCCGATTTGAATATGGTAGTTAGCCTATGATTATTAATCTCTGAGAGAAGGTTAGACCTCCGGAGGCATGCCAGCTGGGTGGAAGGGCCAGGCTTGTTCCTGATTCAGAGAATTATCATTAGCCTGATGACAAACACATTAATCTGGCCCCGGCGTTCAGGGCTCCTTCCTAACTCCCCTAGTAAACAGCTCCGGGCGCTCTCATTGGCTTTAGCACTGTCGCTGCGCAGCACGGTCAGGCAGCCGTAGCACGGCGGCCATTTTGGGGCGAACCCACTCTGCCCACACACACAAAAATAAAAGAGGAGCAGAAGGGACCGAGGGGTCTCGGAATGCAGAGGTGCAGCATTCCAGAATGTTCCCCCCAGAGTGTCCCCCCCCACAGCCCCGGGGGGGCCAGATCTGCAGTGGCAGTGCAAGGGCGAACGGCCATTGACCGGGGGAGCTGCTCCGGGTTTGAGTGCTGTCACTTTTCAGTGAAGCAGAAACAGCCCACTGACAGGCTTTTTGAAGGGGTGCCCTGACACCAAGAACCTGTGCTTCAGCTGGGTATGCCACTCAACTGCTCTCCCACATTATCGCGCATAGGTTTGCTGTTTCCCTTGTTTTTCAGATTAAACCCTCGCTGCATAACTCATGTAGAGGAAGAGTTAGATATCCCATATTGATAGTACTTTGTGACCGTTGGCTCAGTGCCGACCTGCCAACTCTCTCTGCGACTGGACGTTGCATCCATGGTTAAAGAAAACTGCTCAGACCCAAGAGCGGCCCAGATAACTGACTTCCTGTTCCTTTTAAAAGCCCAGAAACCAAGAGGTCTGAGGTAGCCAAGGAACAACAGTGTCCCCCTGTGGCAATTCTTTGTAAAAACAACTTACAATGCACAGTTCATGGTAAATAACAAAATCCCAGATTTTTTGTAATTTGGTGCAGCAATTTCAGTTTCATTTTAATATTTACCATATTTTATGAAAAAGAAGGATTTGTAGCTCTACTTCAGTTGACAGCTTATATAAATAAAGATAAAAATTAACGGTTGAATATAAATACACTGGCAGATTTCCTCATATTTCCCAGATAAAACTAGACTAGAGATAGTGTCCCAGATGAAAATCTTGCCTCAGGTAATATATGTAAAGCAGTATATTAAGATTACCAACAGACTTGGGTCAACTACGTATTGTAATGAGGCGATGCATGACAAATATTAAATTATGCTTGTACATTATACATTACATGACCTTCATTCAGTAGCGGATTTCCTCAAAATATTTTCCAGCTAAAAATTGTTCGAAACTTTAGCCAGAAAGCATACATGTGTAGGTAATGCTTCACAAATGATGTAAGGTTGAGAATGTTAGGCAGCATGTCCATTTTTCTGCCTGCTCGTAAACAAGCTGGCTATCTATTGTGCAAGAAAGCATGTAACTACACAGCTAAAAACTATATTGGTGTTAGCGGCTAACATTATAGGCTGCTGCAAACAGTTCCAGTTAATTAACAGACTGTCTAGCAATGTAGCTGCCAGCTACCAAACTATTTTTGCTGTGGTTAGGCATTAGTGCACAAGCTAATTTTGTAAACAATGCAAATTTGTACCAACTATTGGGCAATACTGAACTTAAGCCTGCAGGCCTCAAAATGGGGAGTTTCCAGTGTAGATAATTGATAAATCTGGACCTGCAAGGCTGGCTGTGGGTGTGGACTTTAAGAAAGGGTGTAGCTGCAGTGTTGGGTTGTGGGTGTGGTCTTTAGGGAAGGGTGGAGTTGCAGTGTGGGGCTATGGGTATGGTCTTTAGGGAGGGGTGTAGCTGCAGTGCGGGGCAGTGCTTGTGGTCTTTAGGGAAGATTGTAGCTGCAGGGTGGGGCTGTGGGCATGGTTGTTAGGGAGGGGTGTAGCTGCAGAGTGGGGCAGTGCTTGTGGTCTTTACGGAAAGGTGTAGCTGCAGTGTTGGGTTGTGGGTGTGGTCTTTAGGGAAGGGTGTAGCTGCAGTGTTGGGTTGTGGGTGTGGCTTTTAGGGAAGGGTGGAGTTGCAGGGTGGGGCTTTGGGTTTGGTCTTTAGGGAAGGGTGTAGCTGCAGAGTGGGGCTGTGGGTGTGGTCTTTAGGGAAGGGTGTAGCTGCAGGGTGGGGCTCTGGGTGTGGTCTTTAGGGAAGGGTGTAGTTGCAGGGCAGGGTTGTGGTATTTGTGACAGAGCAGCAGTTGGTGAGCATGTCCAGTGAGTACCCTCCCCCAATGGTGACATTGGAGGGACTGATTACCGTCGTCCTGCGACAAGAACAGACACACCAATCACTCTACAGAATTAACATATAGCACATCAGCCATTTTACAGCACAGACACACACTTGTCAGTTACTAAACAGCACAGACACACACACACTGCCACAGTACAGACACACACCAATCACTCTACAGCATTAAAATACAGCACATCAGCCATTTTACAGCACAGACACGCACTCGTCAGTTACTAAACAGCACAGACACATACACGTCACTGCAGTACAGACACACAGCAATCACTCTGTAGCACAAACATAGAGTACATCAATCATTTTACAGCACAGACCCCCCACTCAGTTACTAAACAGCACAGACACACACATCACTGCAGTACAGACACACACAATGTCTTTCCGGACTGCAGTACGCGCCTCCTTGTGACGCAGTCATTGCCGGTACATACTCAGCGTCCGTGGCAGACATGTGTAAAATTACACGGTTGTAACGCAGGAGAACGGGACCATACCAGCGATAGACGTCCAAGCAGCACTGGTGCAGGTCTGAGCTGTTAGCCACCGTGGAGGAGTTTAACTGGTCCACCAGGAAGCCTTGACAGTCAAACGGAGGTATGTACAGAATTCCTGTGACACAGGACAGACAGAATATAACTGAAATTATCAGCGCACAAAGAAACAACACTTTCTCTCGCGCTCATTAACTGAGTCTGTAACTGGGTCTGTGCTGTAAAATGACTGATGTGCTGCATGTCTGTGCTATAGAGCGATTGCTGTGTGTCTGTACTGTGGCGGTGTGTCTGTGCAGTTTAGTAACTGACGAGACTGTGTCTGTGCTGTAAAATGACTGATGTGCTGTATGTTTGTGCTATAGAGCGATTGTTGTGTGTCTGTACTGTGGCGGTGTGTGCGCGTCTGTGCTGTTTAGTAACTGACAAGAGTGTGTCTGTGCTGTTTAGTAACTGACGAGACTGTGTCTGTGCTGTAAAATGACTGATGTGCTGTATGTTTGTGCCATAGAGTGATTGTCATGTGTCTGTACTGTGGCGGTGTGTATGTGTCTGTGCTGTTTAGTAACTGACGAGAGTGTGTCTGTGCTGTGCTCGCGCAAGCTAACGGACGCTAGGACGCTACCTGCCACGCAGGCCGTCATGAAGGAGGCCACAGTCCCGGCCACCAGCGCCCGGATCGCACACCTGGAGATGTCGCCTCTCCTCTCCGGGGCCATGGCAGCTGCAGGAAACGTCCCCACAACGTCACAGCAGCGTTCCAGCAACGTCACATTAACCAACTCAACATGAACGTCAAATCGCAACAAGAGCGTGCTGAAACGTGACCGCAATGCTACCAATCCGCAACATACCCACAAGCACAAGGCCAACTCACAACAACCCCCCCCCCCCCCCTGTTCACAACACCAGACGCATGAAGACACAACGTGAGCACAGCCTGAACGCATCGCCTGAACGCGAACCCTTCACACAGCCCGGGCACAGCCGGAAGGTGCACGCCGGTTTTCGGTTACGTACATAGGCCGCCAATCATCACACCCAGGGACCCGATGTTGGCGAAGCCACACAGTGCGTACGTTGCTATGGTTTCAGAGTGAACCTGGGTACCATAGAGACAAAGAAAAAGGGAAAATAAGAACAGCTTTATATGCGGCAACATCCAATAACAATTTCAAATCTATGCATAGCACTCATAGAGGGATATAGTGCTTAGTGAAAAGTGATTGGTTGATTGGGTGTGCACTCACAGAGGGATATAGTGCTTATTGAAATGTGATTGGTTGATTGGGTGTGCACTCACAGAAGGATATAGTGCTTATTGAAATGTGATTGGCTGATTGGGTGTTCACTCAGCGGGATATAGTGCTTAGTGTAATGTGATTGGCTGATTGGATGTGTACTCACAGAGAGATACTGTTTGACGCCATCCTCATACACCGGTCCCCCGTCATTCCTCTTCTGAATAAGCTCAGACAGGCGCTCGTATGCAACAAATTCATTAAAGAAGGTCTTTAAGCCAATCAGCTCTCCCACAATGAAGCTGTCGTCCCAGGCCACGCCCATCAGGAAGGAGAAGGGCATGAAGACGTATGAGCAGATGAGCTGTGTCACCATGGAAACCAGAGAGGAAATATTCAGACACTGGGGAAGTCTGTGTGTGTGTGTGTGCATGTGTGTGTTTGTGTGAGTGTGTATGTGTGTGTGTGCACATGTGTATACATGTGATTGTGTATGTGTGTGTACGTGTGTTTGTGTTTGTAAATGTGAGTGTGTATGTGTGTGTGTGCGTGTGTGTACATGTGAGTGTGTATGTGTGTGTACGTGTGTTTGTGTGTGTGTGTTTGTACATGTGAGTGTGTATGTGTGTGTGTGCGTGTGTGTACATGTGAGTGTGTATGTGCACACAGGTGTGTGTCTCACAGTGAAGCTGAGCTGGGGGTAGTCAAACATGTTCCCCAGCCAGGAGAGGGCAGCGTTGAGGAAGCTGAGCAGGGCCAGGAAGGCGATGAGGTTCACAGCGATATTGGCCACCAGCATGATGGAGGCCGAGGCCCCGTGACAGGCTGCTTCCAGAAGATTCCTGCCTTCCCTGCACAGACCAATCACAAAGCAGTGCTGAGCCATGCCTGTGTTCATGGACCAATCACACAGCAGTGCTGAGCCATGTCTGTGTTCATGGACCAATCATACAGCAATGCTGAGCCTTGCCCGTGTTCATGGACCAATCACACAGCAGTGCTGAGCCATGCCTATGCTCATAAACCAATCACACAGCAGTGCTAAGCTTTGCTAAGGTTTATGGACCAACCACACAGCAGTGCTGAGCCTTTCAGTCATTCATGGACCAATAGCATGCTATTGTTGAGCCTTTTCTGCATTAATGGACCAATCGCATAGTGTGGATTGTCACTTCCAGCAGTGACCGGCACCAGAGCTCTATACCATACATGTGTTTTAATACAAGCCAATGTCACTATTTGCTAAAAGTAATTTTTTTTGTCTTTATTAAGCAGACGAACTGTCCCTCACCCTTTCTCCAGGGTCAAGCCCTTCCTGGTGATTTTCGGTGTCTCCGTTTCAGGCCAGAAGGCTTTGGCAATGGCGAGGGAGGCAGGAGCTGACATCACTGAGGCTGTGAGCAGGTGGGATGCCTGGATCTGGGGGGGGGGGGGGGGAGAGAGGGGGGTCAAAGGGCATCTCTGGATCAGCCATACCCCAGAAGACACACCTATTGTGTCAGACACAGGGTCTGCTCCTATTGGTGGAGAGAGTTCCGTCTTTGCTACGCTATTCTTTGCCCCTCCCCTTTCTGCTCCTCGTCCTCACCCCAAAGGAGATGAAGGCTCCCAGGACGCTGCCAGCGATGGTGGCGAAGCCGCCTGTCATCACCGCGTGGATCTCTGAGATGGTCAGCTGGTTTATGTATGGACGAATCAGGAGTGGCGACTCCGTCTGGAGGGAGAGAGGGGCAGGGCAAAAGTAAGGGCATGTCCAGGAAGTGACTGTCAGTCTGGCACCGCCCCCTCCGATATGCCCACCTGTCCCACGAATATGTTCCCCGCTGCCACCATCGACTCCGCAGGAGATGTTCCCATGGTGACGTGCATGATAAACCCAACCTGGAAAAGGGCAGCAAACAACATACAGTAAGTTTGTGTGTGTCAGTGAGTGAGTGTGTGTGTGTGTGTGTATGTGTGTGTGTATTTGTGTTGCTCCACCTTCAGAATGAGCCATTGCATGAAGCCCAGGTAATACAGCATGGAGATTATTGTACTGAAGAATACCACGATGGGCAGGACCTGCAGGTGGAGGCAAAAACAGGAAACAACCCCAGTTACACACAAACAACCTCAGTTACACACACATACACACACACACACACACACACACATACACACACACAGACACATGCACACAAGCTCGCACACATATATACACACACACACACACACGCACACACACAGACATATGCACACAAGCTCGCACACACACACACACACACACAGACATACACACATACATGCAGGGTTAATTTTCTACAGCCATCATCACAAAACCTACCTTGAATGCAAAGAAATGGTCTGTGAATTTGTCACCAAAAACAAACCTAGAGCCATCGTCTGTGTACGCCAGGAAAACCTGAAAGAGATAAGCAGAGAGGTAGCATTTACAGTCCTACAAGTCAATGCTACCAATGCGGTCAAAATACCACGGAGACAGGCTCACCTCCACCTGCTGCCCCAGCCATTCAACTGCAGTGAACCCCGCCTTCGTCCTGAGAATCAGCAGCCCGAACAGGAACTGCAGCGCAACCCCCCACACCACCACTCGGGACGACACCTGGCCAATCACAATGCATCATATGAGGCACTTCACTGAGTGGCCAAGGGGCAGGGTAGAGTTGGGTTGAGTAGGGACAGAGCAGAGAGTAGGGGTTGAGTAGGGGACAGGGTAGCGTAGGAGCTAGGGTTGGGTAGGGTTCAGTTGGGGACATACTTTGACTGTTGGACTGTGTTGAGCAGTCTTGAGTGGGGGACAGGGTTGTGTAGTGTTGAGTAGGTCTGAGTAGGGTATAGGGTTGGGTAGGCTTTAGTAGGGTACAGGGTTGAATAGACTTGAGTAGGATACAGGGTTGAGTAGGGTTGAGTAGGGTACTGGGGTGAGTAGGGTTGAGTAGGGTAAAGGGTTGAGTAGGGTTGAGTAGGGTACTGGGGTGAGTAGGGTTTAGTAGGGTAAAGAGTTGAGTAGGGTTGAGTAGGATACAGGGTTGAGTAGGGCTGAGTAGGGTAAAGGATTGAGTAGGATACTGGGGTGAGTAGGGTTGAGTAAGGTACAGGGTTGAGTGATATACCCTGAAAGGATTCCTGGAGAAGATGACCATCAGCAGCACATATGTGATGAGGCCAGCGAAAGAGACCAGCGGTCGGGCGCCTTGTTTGGCTGTGTCCAATACCAGCCAGCAAACCACAGCAACCAGGAGCAGCACCAGCACCACCCTGTAAACACCATCAACACCACCCTGAAACTCCTCCAACACCACCCTGTAAACACCACCAACACCGACCTGTAACTCCACCAACAACCACCCTGTAAACACTGCCAACATCACATTGTGATCATGACCAGCACCACCCTATAAACACCACCAACACCACCCTGTAAACACCGCCAACACCACCCTGTAAACACCGCCAACATCACATTGTGATCATGACCAGCACCACCCTATAAACACCACCAACACCACCCTGTAAAAACCACCAACACCACACACATACGCACATACATACACACACGTGCACACGCACACACACTCACACACACACGCACACACAGAAACACACACACACGTGCACACATGGACACACACACACACTCTCTCTCACACATGCGCACACACAGACACGCACACACAGAAACACACGCACGCACACACGCGCACGCGCACCATTTGAGCCAGTGCTGCTGCTTCTGGATGGCGCGTCCGGCCGGTTTCAGGAGCTTCTGCAGGCGGGGCTCGTACCGCCGCATCAGGGCGTCCCACGCCAGGAAGAAAGCCCCCACCAGGGTGAGCACCAGGAGCGCTACGGCCCGCTCAAAGTTCAGCACGCACGCCGCAATCACCATGGCAACATACCCTGGGAACGGCAGGCAGACGAACAGACGGACGGACAGACAGACACACAAAACGAACAGGGAGACAGGCAGACAGACATGCAGACAGGCAGATAGACAAACAGACAAAACAGACAGACAGGCAGACGAACAGACAAAACAGACAGGCAGGCAGACGGATGGACAGACAGACACACAAAACAAACAGACAGACAGGCAGACGAACAGACAAAACAGACAGACAGACAGATGGAGTACGGTTTTATGGAATTGGCATCGCAACCTTTAACAAAATGAACAGATAAAGGCGACAATGTTTTTTTAACAGAAATGTCAGTCAAAAATGAACAAGAGAAAATGAGGCCACAAAGCAAAAGCAGATTGAATATTATTATGGAGGACAGATTTGTAGACTGTGGTATTGTAGAGGCTGTGGCAGTAAGGGTTGGGGTTATATGGGCAATTAAAGAATGATTAAATACTTCGCTGGAACATCGATGTGTGTTGTGTATGGAGTAAAGCCAAGGAAGGACATATTTTGCTGTACTTTCCAATTATATGGGCAATATTAACACGCTCTGTAAGATTACACTGTGTTCAACAGAGATGTTGCACAATTTTATGGGTACAATCTTGTAAATCTCGGCCAATGAGGTCAAGGCTGCTTTCACAGGACGTGATTTTATAGCGAGAAATTGTATTTATATTAAGATACTGAGATATTCCAAACCACTAAAGTCTCACAGCTATACGAGAACCGGTCAGATTCATGCCTGGATGCTGAAGTCAGTTTCCTCTTAAAACAACACCCAAAAACCACGTCACATCTCTCGTAATAAATGCATGAAAAACATTTCTCTTATAACCGCTCTGAAAACATGAAGTCTTTTGCGGCGCTAGAGACCCGTTTCCTCATCTGGCACTAAAGGCAGAGTTGCAGTTGATTGTTAACTGAGGTATCACGTCTTGTAACTGGAGCTGAGGACGTAACAGGTTACAACTCTTCACTAATTGCTTACTCGCAGGGTGAGTCCGCGTTGCTTCACCGGCACCGCAAGGTGTTCTGGAGACTGACACACTTTCGGCAACTCGCCGATAAGAACGCAGGAATCCTGGAAGTCGCTGTTGCTTGAACTATCTGTTTGCGGCTGCAATACTTTGCGCGCGGCTCACCTGCCAGGAACGCCCCTCCGAAGAAAAGGTGGAGTTTCCGTTTGTGCTTTTCCAGACGCCGATGAAAAGCCTCGAGTTTCTTCTCCAAGAATCTGAGGAAAATACAATTTGCAAAGACAAATGGACATTTAGCTGATTTTTTTTTAGCCAGAGACATCTGCACGGTTACATGCTAGATCAAAGCTAGAAAGGGAGAGAGTGTCAACTGCAAAGCAGCAATTTCACAAATTTCACAATCATTTCTTTCATCATTTTCGTCATAGAAAAAATTATTTTTGAGAATCCATAATTGTGTGAATCCCGTGCCTGTTTCACTTAGCACTTTGAGTGGTGATTGGCTGTTTTGTTGGAGGTATTAGATAGATTTGTGAGGTGATTGTTTGTTTTGTCAAAGATGTGTGATTTGATTGGTTCTGTTGGACAGGGGTTCCATTAGACCTTTTTCTGTGACTGTGCTCTGTTCCATCCTTGCACTCCTCTGTCGGTCTGTCATCCACCAAATCAATACAAATGAATTCCTTTAAAAACAACACAAATCTTATGCTGCAGTTTCCTAATGCTGCTTGACTGGAGCCACATCCATACACATTTACACATCTGTTGATTTTCTCTCAAGCAAACACACAACTCATTTACCACACAAACAACTCATTGTCCACTAACAAAACCCACTAACCACACACAACTCATTTACCACACACACTACTCACTGTCCACACACACATCCGATTGGCTGACAAAGCTACAGAGAGCAGTAGGCTTAAATCAGTGCAAAGTTTAATCTCTTACTGGCACAGCTCTGGCTCTGGCTCACCTGACTGAAAATCTGACCAGATAAACAATTGAGTTTTTTTTTTTTTTTTTTTAAATCAGGAAGCGTCTCTTCAAAAATATTCACGTTGTACTTTGTTTCAAACCGGAGAACTGTTCTGGAAGAGCAAAACAAGCAGCCTGTGGCAGTGAAGTCTATGGGAAATGTGATTGGTTTCTATTTGCTGAAGTTTGCACAATACTGTTGATCACCCATAAAACACACACACACACACACACACACACAGAAACACACACACACAAGCAGGTGTGCGTTCACACAAACACTGTCCTTCTCTTCAGACTGGCCCAGCTTACCTGAATTATTTGCAGGAGCACACCTGTTGCTAAAGCTACATTCCTCACCTGAGTTTGAAAGGCTGGATTCTCCACACCTGCTCCCTGTGTCCCATTCAGCCCCTGTGTCCCATTCACCCCATGTGCCTCTTCTGTCCCCTGTGTCCCATTCATTCCCTGTGTCCCCTCCATTCCCTGTGTCCCAGATGTGGTTGCTCTCTGCTCCATTCCTCAGTCTGACACACATCCACAATCTTCCAAGGAAGTATGAGCTTACAATGGGGGAGGTCGCAGTCACACACCCACACACACACACATACACACACACACAGAGTGTGCACACATACAGTGTACACAGAGGTACACGCACACACACAGTGTACACAGAGGCACGCGCGCGCGCGCACACACACACACACAGTCACGTCAAACTCACATACACCCACACACGATATTGGGATAATATGTCTTTTCACAATGTATATTTGATCAGGTATTTATACAAAACAGCATGTTGAGTGTGTGGGGAAAAAAACAGGTGTGTGAGTAGACAGGTTTGTGACTAGATGGGTTTCTGAGTAGACCAGTGTGTGCATAGAGAGGTGACTAACCTGTGGAGTTTGAATCCCTGTGTGTGCAAGCTCAGAGAGGTTAATGTTCTGGGAAATATCTTCATTAAATGTGGGGAAACAGTGCCATCTGGTGGGGACCAAGCAGTACAGTTTCTTTCTGGGTGAAACTTAAATGCAGTAGTTATTCTCACTTAACAGGTCAGTGCTTAGATGTTCTCAGCATGTGTGTTTATGTGCGAGTGTGTGTTAGGTTCTGAGAGAGAGAGTGTGTTTGGTTCTGAGTGTGTGTATGTGTGTTTGGTTCTGAGTGTGCATGTGCGTGTGTGTGTGTATGTTTGGTTCTGTGTATGTGTGTTTGGCTCTGAGAGAGTGTGTGCGTGTGTGTGTGTGTGTGTGCACGTGTGTTTGGTTCTGAGTGTGTGTGTGTGTGTATGTGTGTGTTTGGCTCTGTGTGCGTGTGTGTGTGTGTGTGTGTGTTTGGCGCTGGCAGGATGCACTGAAGGTCTGTGTGTTCTCGGGGTCAGAGCCTCTGGTGCTCCAAAGCTGCTTGTTTGGGTGCTGCTCTTCGTGGATGTGAACCGGCTCAATGTTTGGGGTTGGTTAGTCTGTTGTTGCTCTAACAGCCAGACTGGCGGATTTCTCTCTGAAGGGGAATGAAAACACCCAGCTTTCTGAGGTCACTGTGTCCTCCAGCATTGACCTCTGCCACACACACACTTTTACACTCATTATTTCATGTCTCTTTCCTGAAACAATAATAATATAATAAATATCCACGAACGCACGAATGCAGTTCATCTACCTGCTACTAAATTAAAATAATACATTGCTTCACAGATGAACTCAAGTCTTGTGCTTTTCTTTACCAACTGAAGACCTGAAAAAGTTCTTTCAGTCTTACTGTAGGGACTAATATCTGTAGCAGCATACCCTGCCTTACCTTGAGAACACTTAACTCCCACCAGAAGCACTATGCCCTCTGCTAAATCACCCCACAAACCAGCCACCTGCCTACAACCTCGCTAATCCCACCCCTAAACCATCTGGTCCCGCCTCCAACCCCACAGGCCCTGCCCATAAACCATCTGGCCCCGCCTCCATCTCCACAGGCCCAACCCCTAAACCATCTGGCCCAGCCCCCATCTCCACTGACCTCGCCCCTAAACCATCTGGCCCCGCCTCCAACCCCACTGACCCCACCCCCCAACTACTCCGTGCCCTGCAGTTTTGAATGTCCGCTGGGAGGGAATGGAAAGATGTAGCCCCCCCGCCCCCTCCTCCTGCAGTAAGATAGAAAGCATTCTCACCCACAGAGGATTGCAGAAGCCGTTTTCTCTGGGATAAATGATTAATAACTGATTAATAAATTATTAATAAGTTGACTTTTAGAGCTTCTCCTCACTGGCTGTAGTGCAGGCCTCTAATGGAACGTGAAGACTAAGCCATACAGCTCTACTGAGGAAACCACACAAATCTACTGAATAAACCATAAATAACTTCAGAGTAAACCACATAAACCTACTGAGTAAACTATACATACCTGCCAAGTATACCACACAGACCTACAGGGTGCATCTTCCCACTATTAACCATCCCCACGTTCATTATTTTAGGTATTGATACAATTGCATAGCATTTTATTATTAGACGAATGTAATACCCTGTACCTAGTGAACCCTGGATTTGCACTAAACACAAGTTTACTGTGAGAAAACCTAAATATTTGGGGGGGAATTGAGTTGTCCCGTCAGTTAAATATTTTGTTTTAAAAGCGAAAAATAAAGAGGAGAGAAACGGCCTTTGGAATCTGCGTAGCCTTTTCTGTAAGACGATGAAACTGCAAAGTGCCACCGCGCGGCCCGTCCGGAAGAGCTTTTCTGATTGGAACGTTAATGCAATGTTCGTTCTGCTAATGTCATTTATTTAACAGCATTATTGAGCGCGGCACATAATGGGACTGTTTTCTAAGCGCTTAAACCGAGTTTTCTCTGCTGATCTTGCAGATACTGTAATATTAAGCCTCATAAGTATTAACGGCGTGAGAGTGCGCGTGGTTGTCCTGGCCAATCAATACTGGTGGCGTTCTGACTGTGCACTTTACAGTAATGGCCGCATGGTGTCAACATATCACGAAGGACGGAAGTTCAATTGAGTTTGGTGTTTTTTTTGTTTATTCTCAGCATAGAAGACTGGTACTTTTTAACGTGTTTATCTTGAATTAAATGTTCTTTCTGAAACAATTCCATGTTATTTATTTTGGTCCGAATTTTGTAACTTGGAACATAAGATGACGAGCCCAAAGACAGTTTGAGTCATTTTGGCAACGTTGCCGACCCAGGGGCCTCAGAGAGAATCAGCTCAGAGTCTGCTCTTTCATACAGTGACGCGTCAGCATTTCAATTCGTTAAAACTAAACAAAAACAAAAAGAAACACACATATAAGGAAATAAATTAAGAAATAAAAATATAAAACGCAAGAAAACAAACAAAATACTGTAGCGAGACACACAGACCCCCACCCCGAAAAAAATGGAAAAGCACCCCCCTCAAGTATGACGTAATACCACCCTTATTCACACAGCCAGATCCTTCTCAGGCTCTCTACAGAGGAAAGAGAAAACCTCCGTCTTTTGTGGCTTTGTGTGTCCGAACGCACCCCGGGTTCCTGTCCTTTACTGCGGAGAGTTTCCCACAGAAGCTGAAACACTGGACCACAGCATACGAGCATTCAGCCAATCAGCTTCTCCTAAATGCGCCACTTAACTCTGTACAACATTCCATCTACAAGAGGCGAGTGTTTCAGAAGAGCGCGTCCCAATACAAATAAGATCGGTGGTCATTTACCATGGAAAAGCTACATTAAATTATATGTATGTCCTGAAAACGTTTGCAACAATACCCGTGTGCCAATTCATTTAAAACGTCTGCTTTAACTGCTGCATTTAAACATGTAATTTATTGACAATGTAGCCCGATTCCTCGCAATTTTGTGGGATATTTACTGCTGCATGAACCACGGTTCAAGAAGTATGAAGGCCCATCTGATTTGTGCTTAGTGGTCGTAGCGTTGGTGCGATGTTTAACTTAGACTGGCCAGAGACAAGAGAACGGGAGCTACGTCATCAGAATGAGAGAGCAAATGCATGTTCATACAGTTACCACCAGGTGTCAGAATAAACGCTTAATTCTGTCCACTGGCAAACCGTGTGTGTTAAACCGTTGCGGTTCATCGTCTGGGCCACTAATGAAACGACCAATTCCCAGAAAATACATTTCCCTCCCTCGCTGGCAACCGCCACTGCTATAATCTAGAAGTGCACTTTATTTTCCCCACAGGGCGCATAATCTCCTATTCTCATCGTGAGCTCACAGGCAACCCTGTTGTCCAGAACACAGCGCAGCTTCGCTATTTTATAAATAACAGCATATATTAATATTATTATTTTTAAATTTTCTCTAATTTTGCAGTGAAGATACACGCGCCTGTTCCTCGTCTGAAGTCCGCGTAGTTAATTCCACTGACATCATCACCACGAGGACACGAATCCACGTGGACAACAAACCGCACCTTCACAGATTCTTATGTAATAATAATCATAATAATAATTGTAGCAGTATTAGTAGTTGCACGTGTTGTTATAGTGTATTACTATATTCATTAGCCCATGTTGATGTTCTATTGATGTCACTACTTGATGAACTTACATTAAAAATTGATATCGAAGTAACAACTATGTTCAGCACAAATGTTGCTTAATATATGTATATGTTCATAAATATATTTTTACTTCGATTCAGCCCTTCGTGTTGTGCGTCAAAACACACGTCACGCACAGAGAGTGGGGTGTAGTAGAGCCCGCGAATACCCTCGCGCTCCTGGTTCCTAAACATGATGAGAAATTATTGACTGACAGACGCTTCAGCAGGTATTATTGAGCTAATTCCCAGCATCGTTTTAATGGGCCAAGTTCTTCATTGGAGTCTAGTGAAATCTATAGCACTAATTCAACATGCATCTGATAAATTACTAAATGAATAAGACATTTAGCTTAATAATTTCATAATTTAATTGAAGCATGTAACTGACAGCTTTAGGAGCTCACAGTGAAGATGCTACATCCAACCATAAAATAATACATGTAAATGTTTTCAGACAGAAACAACACATTGGTATCAACTAACAAATTGTCCGTTTTTTATTATTATTATTATTATTTTTAGCAAAATCGGATGAGGTATGTTCACCATTTTCTGGTCTAAGCCTTTCAGATATTCTGTCTGACAAGCGTTGGCCGAAAGACGGAGTATGGGTTGAGATAATACCGTTAAAGAAAATAATTGCAGGTCTGCTAGTGAATACTCGAAGTAACCGTTGCTTAATTGCAATTAAAACGATTGTGGCTGGACATGTTGTAGTAGACTGTGACTAGCGTTAGGCTATTGCTGGTAACGCGCGCGCCGTCTCTGCCTGTTTTTTTTTTTTTTTTTTTTTTTTTTTCCTTCTTGTACTCCAGCTTGCAGCAGAGCACGAGCCACAACGGTGTTTTTCTCCGTTTGCAGCCAGCTCGAGCTCCTCGGGGAGAGAAGACACCGACAGAAAGAGAGAGAAACAGGGGCGAGCGAGGGAAAGAGGGGGAAGGAAGGAGCCCTTGGCACACACTTTACTGTCTTCAAATGTAATATTGTACGCTTGGCTTTTGTGTGGAAACGGTGGAGAAGACAATTCCATTACAGTCTCACCTCCTACACAAGGGCTTATCGCATGCCTGTTCGTCTGCGTTTCTGAGAGAACTGCCGCCGGTATTTCCGAAGGAAAAAGATTTAAGCAGTCCTGGATTGGGCATCGAGGGAGCCGCGATGATCTCCTTGTGGAGGGGGCAAGGAATGGCGCGGTGGGCATTATGTTGGCTTTTGCTCGCGCTTTGGCGGTTTAGCGCCGCGTGTCCCGAGTCTTGCACTTGCACCAACTCAAGGATCTCATGCATCGATGAAGACCGAGGAATTGTGGCTTTTCCCCTCCTACCGTCCGAAATTAAGATGGAAGATGTTACTGAAATGTGAGTATTGCGACAGCTGAAAACAGACATGACACAAGTCAAATGATAAATTGCACAGTGTAATGATTAAGTATAATTTATGCGCCTATTCCCGATGTGGCATCAGCGTTTAAGGACCTGTCTAAATCATATGTTGTGGTTCACACAGACTGGAACCAAGGCATCGCTCTCGGTCGTTCACCTTGCTTATCAATAATGTTCAAACGGGGTAATCCAAAATAACGTATTTATATTAGCAATACTCGCCATTATTGGGAATAATCAATTATCTTGGACATCAGTCTACCGTGTTCTCAATAATTATTTAACATACTGATAAAAAACAATTCAGCAAGGCTACGAGTAATCGTTCAATGTGATTGCCAATATTTGTTCAATAGGATTATCAACGCGATCATTAAGTAACATTAAGTAGTGCTATCAACATCAATGGCGAGACGTGATGTAGTGCTATAGATTAATGACAATTTCAGAAGGTAACAATCCCAAAAACGAATTGGTTAATACTGTGTGGTACTCTGTACACAATAATGGCATTTATGATTTGATATAAAAACATTGTCCTAAGACGTGTTTTTTAAAACAGGTTGTGTAGGTGCATACGGGCACCTTGGCGCGCGACAGGAGGGAGTACATATAATGACATGGCATGGATGCTGTCGGAGAATTACGATCATTTATTGTACGCAACAACCGACGGTTAAATAACGCACCAGTGCTGCTCATCACGTCCCTGCGTTTGACCGCTTTCGGAGCCCTGTATGGATTGCCCGGTAGTGTTTTAAAATAGACGCAGTAAGATGGAATGTTCCTCGCGAGGGGAGGGTGAGACACGATTAAATAATTTTTACACCGCAGACCCCGAGAGTGTGTGTGGGGGGGTGCTGTCGTCTGCTCGGCAACAAAATTAGAATTCGGGTTGTTTTGTTTATTGACCTCCCCAACACACAACACACACACACGCGCTTACAAACATCGTTAAACTTAGGTACGCCATAACATAGGATTAGTCTGTCTGATGTAGTTACATTCATTTACAAAATATGATCTCTCATTTTACAAATATTTTATATTTCTAAACTCTTTAGGCCATTATTTACACTTAAAAATGGTAGCATCAATTTATATTTAGAATTATGGCCCCCGGTCATCGCGAGTTTTTAAAATCCGTTTGATATTTTACCAAAATGTTGACGTTTGAACATGCATAAGCAGACCATCCAGCGATGTCACTGATGTAGACCCGCGTCATATCGTGCACTCTTCAGACAGTGGGTACATCCAAAACAGGAAATTAAAATGAATTTTAGATTTTTTCATCGGAAATATTTTAAATTAGTCACGAGGTAAAAAACGCAATTCGTTCCTGCTCAGAAGAAGCGTTACTGTGGGGACAGGTCAGGCGCTCGGATGGTGAGAGCACATACTGCGCGCGCACCTGTCTCGGTACAGCGCGAGTGGTTTTCATTCCGAACGGTTTGGATTAAAATTCCAGCCGCTCCTTATATCGGGCCCCCAGCGCGAGGTGAGGATAGGAGTTCAATCTGAGATGGATTGCAATCGCCCAGGTTTAATTTGCGTAATATAAATAGTATAGATTCTCCTGGTTCCCTATATGAACTAAAATGCACTTGACTGAATAAAGCACACTGGCTGCCATTGCAGTTTGATAACACAAGCACATGTGTATGGAATTTTAAATAATGTAACATAATAAATCGATTTCAAGTCGATGAACGCTTTAAGTGTTTATCTGAAAACAATCACATATGTAACAATTAATGTGCAATAATATTAAAATGATGTGATGATTAGGCTGTGTGTATTTTTTGACAGATACATTGAAAATCAGAATAGATTATTTTCCATCAACGACGAGGACCTGAAGTTCTATAGGAACCTCAGAAATTTGTAAGTACCCCACATTTCGGGGTTGCGGAATATCTTTGATGTTTTGAATATCGGCGGTAGATGGCGAGAACGCGTTCAAATAATGAAATGTCGTTGTCTGCCGTCATTCACAGAACTGTGACGAATACTGGGCTGACCAACATATCCCAGCAGGCATTCCAGAACAACGGAAAGCTACAGTACCTGTAAGTGCAGCTTGTACCACAGAATGTAGTTATTTCATTGGACAGAGAACGGGGGAGGAGCAGAAGGGTCAGGCCGCAATCTGGGCCAAGGTGTAACGGTTTCCTTCAGTCTCGATCAAACGTGCTTATTTGCATTTATTTAGTGTGAGGGCATCGTCCTGGAAGACCAGGGCACTTATTGTCCTTGATCGAATGCTGTTAAAATGTTGTAAATGTAAAAAGTGTCATTTTAAATGTAGGAAACGAAAGGTTTAATGAAAATAAGTTTTTGCACTGAGCTAAAAATGTAAATGAGGGGGAAGCCGTTTGACTTAATTAAGCACACAAGGGTGGAACACGCAAAAGGCACCAAATACACCTAGCAGCTGATTTGTTGCCAAATCCATAATATTTTATTTTATATATTTCCACTTGTCGGAGTATATTATTGCATGTATTTCCACTAGCATGGATATAATATTGTATATACACTCAGTGGCCACTTTATTAGGTACACCCGTCTGGTACTGGGTAGGACTCCCTTCCTCCTCCAGAACTGCCCAAATTCTTTCGTGGCATGGATGCTACAAGGTGCTGAAAACATTCCTGGTGGATTTTGGTCCAACGCTGGCTCCACGGCATCACGCAGTTCCTGCAGACTTCTCGACCTTGTATCTTCACGCTGCCAACCTCCTCGTTCCACCGCTTTCCATAGAGTCCTCCACCGGGCTGAGACCCGGGGACGGTGCGCAGGCCCCCTGGAGCAGACCGAAGTGAATGTCAGCGCTCGCGGAAACCAGCTTGAGACGTCGCGTGCTTTGTGACGCGGCACATTGTCCTGCTGGAAGTGTCCATTTTGGAAAAGGGCAAACGGGATGCACATGCCTAGCAACGATGCCTGAGAAAGCTGTGGCATTCAGACGGTGCTCAGCAGGTGTCAAGAGGTCTAACGTGCGCCAAGATACCATTCCCCCCACAGCATTACAGCACCACCACCAGCAGGACTGGATCCATGGATTCAGGCCGTTTATGCCGCATTCTTGCCCTACAGTCCACATCAGGCAGCAGGAATCGAGATTCATCGGACCAGGTGATGTCTTTTTTTCAGTCTTCAGTCGTCAGGTTTCGGGGAACACATGACCAGCGTAGCCTCGTCTTCCTGTTCTACAACTGACAGGAGTGGAACCCGGCGTGGTCTTCTGCGGCTGTGGCCCCGTCCGGTTCAGCTTTCGACTCACTGTGCGTCCAGAGATGCCCTTCTGCACACCACTGTCACGTGCAACTGTTATTTGAGCATTTGTGGCTTTTTCGTTAGCTTGAACAAGTCAGCCCATTCTCCTCTGACCCCTGTCATTAACAAGATGTTTTTAGCCCACAGAACTGCCGGTCACTGGATGTTTTAACAAAAATATATACATATTTTTTTACACCATTCCCTATAAACTCTAGAGACTTTAATATGTGAGAATCCCAGGAGGGCAGCTGTTTCTGAGATTCTGGAACCACCATGTCAGGCACCGGCAATCCTACCTCGGTCAAAGTCGCTTAGATTACCCAAATTATTATATTAGTTGGTAGAACAGTGACTAAACCTCTTCATCATTTCTGTTGCAGCCACATTATTCGCTGTTTGGAGGAGCAGGAATTAACGAGCAGGTGTACCTAATAAAGTGCCCACTGAGTGTATGTCCACTTGCAGCAATATATTACTGTATATATTTCCACCAAAAGTGGTATAAGTGTTCATATATTTCAATTAGTGCAGGTTGTTAACTCCATATTCCGATTGAATAATGATCACAGTATGACATTGATTGCGGTATAATTATGATTTACATATGATGATAATGTTTTTAAATTGCAGGAATCTGAAAGACAACAACTTGTTGTCTTTGTCCTGGAAGAGTTTAAGGAATTTAAACATTTCCTATCCGTAAGTCTGTCTCCTCTTGTCTGTATTAGAAGGTACTGCTTGTGTGAGAAATTAAGCCTGAGTTATAGGTATAGGGCTTACATGCCAAAGACCGTGGCTATGACGCAAAGGATCAGCATTGAATGTGTGTGTGTAGTCTGTGTATTTGTGTGTATGAGTGTTAGTTTGAGTGTGTTAGTGTTTATGTCTGTTAGTCTGAGTGTGTTAGTGTACAATAGTGTGTGTGTTAGTGCCTCAGTGAATTAGTGTGTGTGTAAGTGTATTAGTCCATTAGTGTATGAGTGTTAATGTTAGTGCAGTAGTGTACGCGTGTTTGTGCATTAGTGTATGAGTGTTAGTATATGAGTGTGTTAGAGTTAATGCATTAGTGTATGAGTGTGTTAGTGCATTAGTATATGAGTGTTATTTTTAGTGCATTAGTGGGTGAGTGTGTTAGTGCATTAGTGGATGAGTGCATTGGTGTGGAGTGTGTTAGTGCATTAGTGTATGAGTATGTTAGTGTATGAGTGTATTAGCTCTAGTGCATTAGTGTATGAGTGTATTAGCTCTTATGCATTAGTGTATGAGTGTGTTAGTGCTTTAGTGCATTAGTGTATTAACTCTAGTGCATTAGTGTATGAGTGTGTTAGTGCTTTAGTGCATTAGTTTGAGTGTGTTAGGGCTAGTGCATTAGTGTATGAGTGTATTAGCTCTAGTGCATTAGTGTATGAGTGTATTAGCTCTAGTGCATTAGTGACTGAGTGTGTAACCCCCCTGTGTCTGTGCTGCAGGCTTCTGTCGGGGAATCCTCTGCGGTGCGGCTGTGAGAATGTGTGGCTCAGGCAGTGGCTGGGGGAGGAGTCTGAGCACCAGGACCTGTACTGTGTGGAGGCTGACGGCAGGACGTGGCCCCTCTCCAAACTCTCTCTCCCAAACTGCGGTAACTGTCCCTTCCTCCTCGCGTCGGACATTTAAACTCCTCCCCTCTGTCCATCAAACCTCTCCCCTCTGAGCTTCAAACTCCTCCCCTCTGTCCATCAAACCTCTCCCCCCTGAACCTTAAACTACTCCCCTTCCTCCTCCCCTCTGATCCCCAAACTCCTCCCCTTCCTCATCCCCCTTATCCCCAAACTCCTCCCCTTCCCCTTTCCCTCTGATCCCCAAACTCCTCCCCTTCCCCCTCCCCTCTGAGCCTCAAACTCCTCCCCTTCCTCCTCCCCTCTGATCATCAAACCCCTCCCCTTTCTCCTCCCCTCCCCTACTGCCACACAAACAGATGGACATTTCTTACACACAAGCCCATAACTTGTCATCATTTTCATCTTTTTCCTTCTTTCTGATCATTTATACTTGAAGCATAATATTATTACAACAGTCCAGAAATTCTGTATTTATGTGTGATTAAAAATGATAATATTAGTCACTCATAAAAATGAGGAATTCTTCAGCTTACCTGTAATTGTACGGAACCTCAGTTTGAACCAACCATCCAAAGTCCTGCAATAAACAGAATATCCTTATGAAATGTGGAATGCACACACAGGTACACACAACAGTAGTTGCATGAGCTTTAAAAACAATGTAGATCTTACGAGTCCAATAATAGGAGACGATTAATCAAAGGATTTAGAAAAACACCAGGCAGAACATCAATAACTCTCTTCCTCTATACTGTTTACTGTCATTATCCAGAACATAAACCTCATTAAAATTGATGTTGTTTCTGTAACATAATGTAGTATAATATAATAATAATATGATAATTGTCCCAAGACGATTATGACTTCTCTATGGAATGACTGTTGATGTCAGCAAACTACGTAGGGAGGTCAGGCGATGTGATTTTGACTCTCCCTAAACCTGCTACTTTATTTGATGGTATTATAGAAAAAACAAAAATAGCACACGTAAACAGTAGCAAACAAGGGATTTGCTTTGGAATCGACTTGTTAAATGTTGGCTTTCGTAGTGCATTCATAATTTTTTATAATTTGCGTGGCCTTCAGGTCTGAGCTGTGTTTGTGTGTGGGGTGCTCAGGTCTGAGCTGTGTGTGGGGTGTTTAGTTCTGAGCTGTGTGTGGGGTGTTTAGTTCTGAGCTGCGAGTGGGGTGTTCAGGTCTGAGCTGCGTTTGGCATGTGGGGTGTTCAGGTCTGAGCTGTGTTTGTGCATGTGGGGTGTTCAGGTCTGAGCTGTGTTTGTGTGTGGGGTGTTCAGGTCTGAGCTGTGTTTGGCATGTGGGGTGTTCGGGGTGTTCAGGTCTGAGCTGCGTTTGGCATGTGGGGTGTTCAGGTCTGAGCTGTGTTTGGCATGTGGGGTGTTCGGGGTGTTCAGGTCTGAGCTGCGTTTGGCATGTGGGGTGTTCAGGTCTGAGCTGTGTTTGTGCATGTGGGGTGTTCAGGTCTGAGCTGTGTTTGGCATGTGGGGTGTTCAGGTCTGAGCTGTGTTTGGCATGTGGGGTGTTCAGGTCTGAGCTGCGAGTGGGGTGTTCAGGTCTGAGCTGTGTTTGGGGTGTTCAGGTCTGAGCTGTGTGTGGGGTGTTCAGGTCTGAGCTGTGTTTGGCATGTGGGGTGTTCAGGTTTGAGCTGTGTTTGTGTGTGGGGTGTTCAGGTCTGAGCTGTGTTTGGCGTGTGGGGTGTTCAGGTCTGAGCTGCGTTTGGCATGTGGGGTGTTCAGGTCT
Source organism: Anguilla anguilla (assembly GCF_013347855.1). Taxonomy (NCBI): domain Eukaryota; kingdom Metazoa; phylum Chordata; class Actinopteri; order Anguilliformes; family Anguillidae; genus Anguilla; species Anguilla anguilla. The sequence continues at coordinate 43,670,450 of NC_049210.1, forward strand.
GAGCTGTGTTTGGCGTGTGGGGTGTTCAGGTCTGAGCTGTGTTTGGTGTGTGGGGTGTTCAGGTCTGAGCTGTGTTCAGGTCTGAGCTGTGTTTGGCGTGTGGGGTGTTCAGGTCTGAGCTGTGTTTGGTGTGTGGGGTGTTCAGGTCTGAGCTGTGTTTGGTGTGTGGGGTGTTCAGGTCTGAGCTGTGTTTGGTGTGTGGGGTGTTCAGGTCTGAGCTGTGTGTGGGGTGTTCAGGTCTGAGCTGTGTTTGGTGTGTGGGGTGTTCAGGTCTGAGCTGTGTTTGGTGTGTGGGGTGTTCAGGTCTGAGCTGTGGTTGGGGTGTTCAGGTCTGAGCTGTGTGTGGGGTGTTCAGGTCTGAGCTGTGTTTGGTGTGTGGGGTGTTCAGGTCTGAGCTGTGTTTGGTGTGTGGGGTGTTCAGGTCTGAGCTGTGGTTGGGGTGTTCAGGTCTGAGCTGTGTGTGGGGTGTTCAGGTCTGAGCTGTGCTGGTGTTTCTGTGCAGCGTCTCCCTCGGTGACGGTCAGCCCCTCCAGGGTAACGGTGAAGGAGGGGGGCAACGCTGTGCTGAGGTGTCACACGTCGGGGGTGCCCCGCCCCCACCTCTTCTGGAATATCAGCCACCTCGTTTCCAGCTATGAGGTAATACTCCAATAACAGCACTCCATTACACAACACCACCAACACTACTTCATAACATAACCAGCACTACTCCATAGCACAGCTCTACAAGCACTACTACATAACGCAACTCCACCAGTGTGACATTGAGTGACAGGTGGGGTGATGGCAGGGTTTTTGAGTGACAGGTGGGGTGATGGCAGGGTTTTTGAGTGACAGGTGGGGTGATGGCAGGGTTTTTTGAGTGACAGGTGGGGCTTTGTGTGTGTTCCACAGGTGATAGACTCAGACCTGGCGTCAGAGCTGCGGCTCACTAACCTGTCCTCTGGAGACAGCGGACACAGCGTCACCTGCACTTCCGAGAACGTGGTGGGAGAAAACACCTCCTCCGTGGTCCTGGACATCCTGTGTAAGCTCCCAGCATCCCGCTACCTTTATCTCTCTGATCCAGAGCATGGCAGTATAGCTGGCTGAGGACTCTGCTTCAAGCCTGAAGGACTGAGTGTTTCATCATATTGCAGCCCAGACCTGTGCCACTAGTGCAGGAAATGGCACCTTACTGAACCTGTGCCCCGTTCTCTTCTTTACTGAACCTGTGCCTCCTTCTCCTCCTCCATACTGAACCTGTGCCTTCTCCTCTTCCCTCCTCCCTGCTGAACCTGTGCCACGTTCCCCTCCTCCTAACTGAAGCTGTTCCTCATTCTCCTCCCCCCCACCTCACTGTAGTTCCTCCGGAGATCACCAAGCTGACGGACGCCGTGTCGGACCACCACTGGTGCATCCCCTTCAGCGTGGCGGGGAACCCCAAGCCGGAGCTGCAGTGGCTCTTCAACGGCGAGCCCCTCCCCGAGGGCGACTACATCAGCACCCAGATCCACGACATGACGGAGAACGAGTACCACGGCTGCCTGCAGCTGGACAACCCCACCCACGTCAACAACGGCCAGTACAGCCTGCAGGCCCGCAACAAGTTCGGGAAGGACGAGAAGTCTATCTTCTCCCACTTCATGAAGGAACCCTGGGAAAGTGAGTCTCCTAGAAACAAACAGGGAGAGGTGTGTAGGAAGCAGGCTCGTAGTGTGGACTGCTCGGTACGAGGAAGTGGACCGTTTAGGGGGAGAGGAAGTAGACTGTACAGGGGAGAGGAAGTAGATTCTTTAAGGAGAGGAAGTAGACTGTTCAGGGGAGAGGAAGTAGATTGTTTAAGGAGAGGAAGTAGACTGCTCACAGAGCGGAAGTAGACTGCTCTAGGAGAGGAAATAGACTGTTCAGGAAGAGGAAGTGGACTTCCCAGGGAGAGGAAGAAGATTGTTTAAGGAGAGGAAGTAAGCCTTTCAGTCCATAGATTGTATTAGGAATGATACTTTATTTCCACTTCTAGTGACAAAAGAAATACCTTGATGCATAAAAAAAAAACTGTTTATTTGTTCTCTACAGATGCAACAGGGTCAGATGCTGCCTATTATGGTGAGTTTGAACAACTTGACTTGAAATTCTAATTCAAAAAATTAAAATATAAGTTCAATTTCCATTTCATTTTATTATGTATTGTAGAGTCAATGTATGCCATACTTAAATGCACTGTACAAGATTTAACATGTGCTATGCTTGTTGCTTGCAAGGCTTAGCATTTTGTGATGCCAACATTGTCTAAGGGGACTTAATATTACACCTATCCCTCAATTAATTTCCTGTGTTTTCTCTTTTCTCATTGGTTGTCTCCCCTGTGTTGCCTTTAGATCCCACCACAGGTATGAATGTGTGTTTTTTATTTACCTTTTTAACAGTCACAAACCCTATGACTAGTGGAAGGTATTGATGGTTGAGAAAAATAACTTCGTAGTAACAGACACACACACAATAACAGTGTTGTTGTATCAGCCACACAGTAACATTGCTGTGAGGATAGTAGCGTTGTTCATGAGAGTGCAGACCTCCCAGACAGACAGGCAGCGCGTAATCGTTGCCGTAGATTCCAGACTATCCTTTTCCCTGCTCCCCTGAAGGCCCTCAGTCCTTTTCCCTTAACATGAAAATACTATTTATTAACGGCTTTCATGTAGTGGTATTTACGTGTGTGTTTGTGTTGGATTATGTGCGTTTTTATTGCGTTAATGGTTTTTTCTCCCCGAACAGAGGATACGCCTGTGGACCCAGAGGACAGCGCAGCGGTGAGTCTCTGCTTCCTGTTGCAGTAACTTGATCTGTGAGAGTGAGACGGCCCTGGATCGGCCAAAAAGCACACTGACTCAGGCCAGCAGGGCAGGAGAATCACAGGCCAGTTACGACAGCCGTGATTGGCTGTTGCGGTGTCAGGGGGCATGACACTAATCAACACGCAGAGCTGTGATTAGCCGTTGCTGTACCGGGAGGTATAATGCTAATGAGCATGCATGGTTGTGATTTGCCAATTGTTATTGCAGTAGGTATGCCACCGGTAAACAAAAAGAGCTGTGATTGGCTGTGGCGGTGTCAGTAGAGCAGCCGTTTTCCTGTTTTCGTAGGTGTACGTAGTGGTTGGAATCGCGGCTGTCGCCTTCACTGGATTTGTCCTGATGTTGATTATCCTGAAGTTTGGAAGGAACTCTAAGTTTGGAATCAAAGGTAAGGCCCTCTCTCTTGAATGTTACCGGATGCAGGTGGATCGTATTAAGAGTTCATAATTCATTTCTGCACATAGAAATGCTGAATAGTTTGCTAATTGTTTTATTGCATTTGGAGAGGAATTTGCCTCAGTTTCCAGCTATAGAAATGCACTAAGCTGCTTCAGGGCTTATACTTCTTTTTGTGTTTAACATCCTCGTATTCACACGTTATAATGTGAGGCTAGTCCCACACGTAGCGCTCTTTGCTTCTGTTGGCCGGTTTTCATGCAGTCTTAATGTAGTGTGTCCTAACAGATGTTATTAACCCATTAGCGAGCGTGCTACATCCTTTTCTAAAACTCTACCTGTGACCTGACTATGCACCCCCCCCCTGCACAAGCCTCTGGGAGTGAGTCTGTGGCCTGGGAACCGATCCATTTCTGCATTTGGGGGGGGAGATGCTGTGCTCCGCAATAAGAATAGATTGAATTGATGCATTGCATTTCAAGAGCCTCTAAGCGCTCGCCAGTGAAGGGGCCAGGCCGAGGGACTGGGGCTTCATCTTCTAAACGGTCCGGTCCTGCTGCCCCCTTCGATTACGGTGTGTTTTTGTGCGCTGGATAGAAGTGCGCTGTGTGTTAGTGGCAGTTGGAGGCAGTTAGTGCCGTTTGAAGTAGTTGGTGGCAGTTAGAGGGAGTTTGTGGCAGGTGGTCGCGGTTATTGGCAGTTAGTGGCAGTTGGTGGCGCACGGTGATGTTCACAGCAGTGGTGGAGCTGGAAGCTGAGCTTGGGGGCGGTTAGAGCTCTTAGAGGGGTCTGTGATTTGGGCGGATCGACTGGCGCTCACCGGTCGCTGGTGTAAAGGGGCGGATGTGGGGATGAGGCTCCCTATCTGATCGGGGCACTGCAGCGCCAGCCCATAATCCCGCTGGGGCCCGAGTGTTTATGCTGGGGGGAGGAGCCATAGTGTCACCTTTCAGCATCAAGCGCCACATCACTCTATATACAGAGAGGAAATGAAACCCGAAGACTTCCTGTCGCACATGAGGTGTAAGTGTGTGTGTGTGTGTGTGTGCGCAAGCGTGGGAGGGATTGGGGTGGGAGAGTGTGTGTGTGATTTGGAGTGTGTGTGTGTGAGTGGGTGTGTTATTAATGATTCAGGAGGTTAGGTTTCAGGTTTCTCTGGGTTTGAAGGTTCACTACGCGATCAATAACTCCCTCTCAAGGTCAGAGCAATCTCCTCCGCTGCCCCCCCCCCCTTCCTCCATGACTCCATGTCCCAGAATGCTCAGCTTCACCTGTTACTCAGGTGAGAGGAGCGTGGTCAAGCAGGGACGCCTCAGCAGTATGTCTGGGAAGCAGGAATGATCTAATGATGCGTTTTCCTCATCCCCAAGCATTTACACGTATGTCAGAGGTCAAAGGTCAGAGAGGCAGGAGTTCTTCCTGAAAGGGGTGGAATATTCGGGACGAGCCCAGTGACCCCTGACTGTGCTCGTACGCCCCCCCATGTGCATTCTGTAGCGCCAGGCAAGGGTGTGGAGGGGTTTGGGATGCTCTGCAGCTGCGTCGCATTTCTCTCTGAATTTGTCTGAATTAAAAATGAGGTCAGCCTCCCTAACCCAGCCTGGGTTAAATCATCCGGTTTCTGTTCAGGGTCCTAAAACGCGCTCTCGACTGCAGGGCTCTCACTTCAGCAGATCAAGCACGAAAACCCGTGGAGCAGGGTTAGCTTCTGTGGCTAAACCCTGTTATTCCCCTTACTAACTCCCACTAATACAGCCTAACCCCAAACCTGTCTCTCACCTGTGTGCTCACAGGTGTCGCTCCATAGTTAAAGGCATGGCTGTAGAATCACAGTATCACAGCTCAAATTCCTCTCAAACAGCCATCTCCCCATGACCCCACCCCTTCCCACACCCATCTCTGTTACCCCTCCCCTTCCACACCCATCTCCCAGTGACCCCACCTCTTCCACACCCATCTCTGTGACCCCCCTTCCACACCCATCTCCCAGTGACCCTGCCCCTTCCCACACCATCTATGTGACCCCACCCCTTACCACACCCATCTATGTGACCCCGCCCCCTTCCACACCCATTGTACATTTCTCTCCTGCTTATTATTTATGTTTTTTCCTTTGTCTGATTTCCATGTTTTTTGCTCCTTATTATTTGGTTTTGTTTTGTTTGTCTCCTTCAGGGTTTGTTTTATTTCATAACGGTCCAGCCGAGGTGCTGGTGACCTCACAGCCATCGAACCCGGGGCCAGAGACACGGTGACCCCTCCCTGAGTGGGGGCGCATACAGGAGGGAGAGGCAGAGAGGGGGACACTTTCTACTGTACTGTGAAAATTTGCTTACAATGAAAAGAGAGAGAGATATGCTAACAAAATATAATAAACATCCCCACCCCAGTTCCTTAAAACCCAGTTCCTTGAGACTGATCCAGCTGCACAGACACTCTGCAGCCCCCACAGCTGAGCTGCGCAGTCACTCTGCAGCCCCCCAGCTGAGCTGCGCAGTCACTCTGCAGCCCACCAGCTGAGCTGCGCAGTTGCTGCACTGGAGGAGTATACTGCATGTGCAGCTGGAACAGGCTGACTGCTGACCAGAGGAGGCACCAAACTGGCTCACGGATCCCTCTATGGGCAACGATACAGCAGCTGTGAGCTGCCCTGCTGTATGAGCTGCCCCTAGCTGCCCTGCTGTATGAGCTGCCCTCAGCTGCCCTGCAGTATGAGCTGCCCCACTGACCTGCATTGAACTCTGGGAGTTATCACCAGCCTCCACTGCTTTTGCTTCCTCTGTAATGTGTAGTCATGCCAATAAAAACATGTTTGAACTGAAGTAAACAGAGAGAAAATAGGAGTAGTTATGAAGTTATGAAGCATTGTAAAGCAGTTATGTAGTGGTCATGGAGTATTATAAAACAGGTAAGAATCCCACGGAGGAACTCCAACTAATCAGGGAGAGATATGGTGGAGACCATCCAAACAATAAGGAGAGATATGATGGAGAACTCCAACCAATCAGGAGAGATGTAGCGGAGAACTCAAGCCAATCGGGAGAGATATGGTGAAGAACTGGAGGAGTATCCAATTAGGGAAGAGAAATGTAGTAGAACTCCAGCCAATAAGGGTAGAGGTATGTTGGAGAGGAGGACAGCTCTCCGTGTGCTGTGTGTAGATTAATAATTTAGGGCACAGAGACAGGACAGCATTAACCCACTTCCTCGTCTGAGTATGTTCTGTGCTCAGGGGAATGGGTGGGGCAGGGCAGCTAGGGAGTTCCATACATGGGGAGCTGGGGCAGTTTGTACAAGAAATGGGAAAAATGTCTTTCGACAGCATCTGTCTTTCTCTCACACGCATTCTCATGCACACGTACACACAGGAGCCGAGTAGAAGGATGTCAGGAGCTGGAGGAGCAGAGTGTGGAGCAAGATCTCCTAATCCACATGACTGCCTCCACCCTAATCCCCATTACTACCGCTGCTGCTCCACCCTAATCCCCATTACAACCGCTGCTGCTCCCCCCAATCCCCATTACTACCGCCGCTGCTCCCCCTTAATCCCCATTACAACCGCTGCTGCTCCACCCTAATCCCCATTACTACCGCTGCTGCTCCCCCCAATCCCCATTACTACTGCTGCTGCTCCCCCTTAATCCCCATTACTACCGCTGCTGCTCCACCCTAATCCCCATTACTACCGCTGCTGCTCCACCCTAATCCCCATTACTACCGCTGCTGCTCCCCCCAATCCCCATTACTACTGCTGCTGCTCCCCCCAATCCCCATTACTACTGCTGCTGCTCCCCCCTAATCCCCATTACTACCGCTGCTGCTCCACCCTAATCCTCATTACTACCGCTGCTGCTCCACCCTAATCCCCATTACTACCGCTGCTGCTCCACCCTAATCCCCATTACTAATGCTGCTGCTCCACCCTAATCCCCATTACTACTGCTGCTGCTCCACCCCAATCCCCATTACTACTGCTGCTGCTGCTCCACCCTAATCCCCATTACTACCGCTGCTGCTCCACCCTAATCCCCATTACTACCGCTGCTGCTCCCCCCAATCCCCATTACTACCGCTGCTGCTCCACCCTAATCCCCATCACTACCGCTGCTGCTCCACCCTAATCCCCATTACTACCGCTGCTGCTCCACCCTAGGAGAGAATGTGTGTGTGTGAGTCTGTTTTTTTGTCGATTTCCTTTTCACTGCTTATCTTTTATGTTTTTGTTTTCAAATTGTCAAACAACAAGTTATTCTTATTTTTAAAGGTTTATCGATGAAAATATAATCTGGTCATTAGATTGTTCAAATGCGCATGTACGTGCACACACACACACACACACACACACACAGAACTGCGCAGTTCAGGGCAGCTTCGTGGTGGGGGATTCATATTTCACTGTCTGAAAATATTTCATTGAGGACATTTCAGGGTCACCATGGAGACGGTTTCATCTTGTGACTTTAGATATTTTGTGTTCTTTCAGTATGATCTTCACAGTTATGGACATATTCCTTTAACTGGTAGTTGTGTGTAATTTTCAATCTTTAATATTAATTCATTTTATGATAAAAAAACAAAGTTTTTAGGAAATAAAAGTTATATGCATCTCACTGAATGTAAATGCTAATATGTATTTTTATACTGTTTTCTGGAAAGTCTTTTTGATAACATTTTTTCATATTAATATAAATTTTGCTACAGTCAGGATGTACACATCCCCAGATAAAGGACACGTGCATTTGCATTGTAAATATCTTCTGTGGACTGGAATGTAATGCATATGCATAGGAATGTGCTCTAACCACACGGTCACTATAGCAAGTTTAAAGTGTTAATCCAGCTTTGGTGAGGAAAACCTGGTTTTAACGGTGTGTGTGCCTTGTAGACTGACCTGTATAGGTGTAATAAAAGCAATAAAGAAGAGGTGCTTAATGACTGTGTTTTGGTTCTTTGTGGAGTTAGAAAGCCCAAAGATGAACCAGAAAACAGTAGATGCAGTGATTTTCTGTTTCGCTGCTGTAGAGTGCAGTGTGATACAGGACAGGGCAGTAGAGTGCAGTGTGATACAGGGCAGTGGAGTGCAGTGTGATACAGGGCAGAGCAGTAGAGTGCAGTGTGATACAGGGCAGTGGAGTGCAGTGTGATACAGGGCAGGGCAGTAGAGTGCAGTGTGATACAGGGCAGTACAGTGCAGTGTGATACAGGGCAGGGCAGTACAGTGCAGTGTGATACAGGGCAGGGCAGTACAGTGCAGTGTGATACAGGGCAGTAGAGTGCAGTGTGATACAGGGCAGGGCAGTAGAGTTCAGTGTGATACATTCTTGTAATTTATTATGAAAAATAAAGCTACTGTTATCAACTTATACGCCGCTACTTATTTCAAACAATGAGTGATCCAAATAATTGAAATGAACATATTTTGTGTAACTTTAAATTACAGGAAGTCGTGATGCACTGGTATCTGAAACTCTGCTGTAATTGTGTATTTTTTGGTGGGGATAAAATTCCCTTTTAAGTGATCCGGAGTGACTTGACTCCATGGCAACACATTAGCAGGATTGAGTGGCAGTAATGGCCACCAATAAGATTGTCACAGCAGAGAGTGCATGACCTCCTGAAAGCCAGGGGTGTAAACCTGTCAATCAAACGGTGTTCCTCTGACCATGCCCCTTCCAAATGGCAACACACACACTGAACACAGAAGCAAATGGAACGAAACACACCTATTAGGCATGCGTGCATGTGTTAATGTGGGTGTGTATTTCTGTGTGTGCATGCGAGTGTTGGTGTGCCTGTGTGTGTGTGTTAGTGTTTGTGTGTATGTGTGAATGGGCGTTTCTAAGTGTTGGATTTCCTTCTGCTGTTCAGTGGTAGTTGTCCTGGAACCCCTCTGATGTTGGGGTTCAAAGGTCATTTAGCTCTGGACTCTTTGCAGGAAACGTTTCTCAGTGCCTCCACTACAGCCAAGGTGACTCCTACCTGCATAACCATCATGTGAGAATCAGAATCTATTTGATTAAAAATAGAGAATGGCCTCTATTTTTACACGGGGCCTCTGATATTGGCTGGGAATTCTATCTGCAGATTGCGGGCCGGGATGGGACAGGCACCGAGTCCAGTTCTGGGGGGGGGGTGGGGGGTGGGGATGGGGGGGGGGGGGGGGTACAGTTCTGCTGCGTAATTGAAATCCTATCAGGATGTGGATCGGGTTGCCTGCCTCCCCCCCCCCCCCCACACACACTGTCCTGTTCTGGTTTGTTCCTCTTCAGGAGATCAATAGATCACATCCCCCCTCCCTTGCTGTTGATGCACGGGTCGGTTAACGCGGGGGGGGGGGGGGGGGGGGGGGGGTTCTGTTCCACCCGATGGGGTGCACCTGTGTGGACGGGGCTCTGCTGTTCTCTCTGTAAAGCCCTGTCAGCCTGTAGTAACCGAAAAGAGCTCCACTTCTCAGTCTGATGCCATGTTAGTTAACATCGGTGGGTTATAGCACTGTGCTGCAGTTTAACCCTGTGTTAATGCACTGTGCTGTAGTTTAACCCTGTGTTAATGCACTGTGCTGTAGTTTAACCCTGTGTTAATGCACTGTGCTGTAGTTTAACCCTGTGTTAATGCACTGCTCTGTAGTGTAACCCAGTGTTAATGCACTGCTCTGTAGTTTAACCCTGTGTTAATGCACTGCACTGCAGTTTAACCCTGTGTTAATGCGCTGATGTTTTGCAGTATGTATAAGCGTAACTATGCATAAATTCTGTATAATAGTATATTGTTTTTGGCAGTTTAATGATATGTAATATTTTTTGCCGTTTAACAGGTATGACTGTCCATAAATACTGTATCTCAGTACTGATATCAGTGTGTTGGTAATGAGTGGCCATATATTAGTGAAAAGACTAATCCCATAGGAAAGGAGTCACTAATCCCGTATCAAAGGAAGCAGGATCAGTTTGATAAGACCCTCATTCAGCACAGGTGTGTTTACATGTCACTAACATGTGACACTAATGCGTGATACTAATATGTGTCACTAAAGTGTGTCACTAAAGTGTGTCATCAAAGTGCGTCACTAATGTGTGACACGAATATGTCACAAAAGTGTATCATTAACATGTGTCACTAAAGTGTGTCACTAATGTGTGACACAAATATGTCACAAAAGTGTATCATTAACATGTGCCACTAAGGAGTGTCATCAGAATGTGTCACTAAAGAGTGTCATTGACATGTGTCACTAAAGTATGACTCTAACATAATGCAGCTTTGAGCTTCTCATGGTCTTGCACACCTTGCCCTCGCAGACAGAGTTACCAGCCAATCACAGCCAGGAAATGATCCCTGGAAATGACCAATCGCAGTCAATCCTCCTCCCCATTCCCCCTGCAGACAATTGAATCGATACCAAGTGACGTGCAGTCATCGCTCTCGTTCACTTGAGCAGCGATAAGCAATTACCTGCCCCCAGCACGGCTCCCCGCGCGGAGACGGTGACACTGCGCCCTGCAGCTCTTAACGCACTTTATAACGATCACGGCGGTCGCGACCCCGAGCCTGCAGGTGACCAGTTCACCCGGAGATTCACTGACAGCCGTGCACCAAACCCCCCCCCCCCCCCCCACTCTGCTGTGTAATGAATAGAGCTGTGTGTGCATGCCTGTGTGCGTGTGTGTGCGTGTGCGTGCGTGTGTGTGCATGCCTGTGTGAGTGCGTGTGTGTGAGAGTGTGTGTGTTTGTGCATGCGTGCATGTGCGTGCATGCCTGTGTGAGTGCGTGCGTGCGTGTGTGTGCGTGTGCGTGTATTTGTATGTGTGTTTGTGCGTGCGTGTCTGTATGTGCAGCTGCACAAGAACTTATGACCACACACTGACCCACGGTTGTTAGAGAATCTGCACCTCACGTTGCCGTGGCCTGACTGTGCACTCGGTCTGCGACGGTGTGCTTCACATTTGCGAATATTTCATAGTTTCCTGATGATGAACAGCGTATTGACTGATAATCTCATTCTGTCAAAGAACACCCTGCGTTAACAGGATTTCAACGGAACAGCAAATCGTTTTCTGGGATTAAATATATACGTTGTTTATTACGACGTGAAAGAGGGTATTTTTCAAAGATGAGACAGATTCCGCAAAAAAAAAAAAACACCTTAGTGTGTTACGACTTCTTTACAGTGCAAGTCTCTTGCAGTATGAGCTCTGTACAGTGTAAACTCCTCACAGTGTGAACTCCGTACAGTGTTAATGCTTTAGAGTGTAAACTCCATACAGTGTTAATGCTTTAGAGTGTAAACTCCTCACAGTGTAAATGCTTTAGAGTGTAAGCTCCTCACAGTGTAAATGCTTTAGAGTGTAAACTCCTCACAGTGTAAATGCTTTAGAGTGTAAGCTCCTCACAGTGTAAATGCTTTAGAGTGTAAACTCCTCACAGTGTAAATGCATTAGAGTGTGAACTCCTCACTGTGTCAACGCCAGGGCTGTGTTAAGATGGAAGCCAGATGCTGGCCTCAGTTAACAGTTTTATCTGATAGTTTCAGAAAATGAGATTAGTATGTCCTTTGTGTCCGAGACAATCCATAACAGCGTATGGGCACAGAGGCACGGTAAATATACATCACACATAATTATCTCATCTACAGTAAGGGAGAAACACCCCCCCCCCCCCCCTAACGGGGCCCCAATGTGCACCCCTCTCTTCAGGAAGAGGGTCACTGTCAGGATGCCAAGAGCCAGGCTGTGTGTGGTCAGGGGCGTGGCTATCACACATTCAGCATCATCAACATTTCTGAAGGAATTCTGGACACATTAAGCTCTGAAGCAGCTCTTGTGCGTGTTGCATGATGGTCACAGCACCTGTCTGTTTACGTGTCTCCCTAACTATACTGTAAAATGCCTTTAGGGCATTAGGGCATAGTGTGTTAGGGCAAGTCTACATTGCTCTCTCCTGGGCACTTCAGATTACACTGAATCTGAGCACTCTCCATATCCGTCTGTGCATCGCGCGTGTCAGATTCGCTCAGTGTTAAGTCCGCTGACTGCAGTGCAGCGGGTGTCCAGTGGACAGAGTCCGGTGATGGTCTGTTGGAGTTATTTTGCGTGCGAGTTATGTCACGGCTGGGTTGCCTGCCAGGACGAGAGGAGAGAGAGAGAGAGAGAGACAGAGAGAGTGACTGTGTGTGAGAGAGAGAGAGGGGGGGGAGAGGGGGTGAGAGAGAGAAAGAGGGAGAGAGACAGAGAGAGGGAGAGAGAGAGAAGGAGGGAGACAGAGTGAGAGAGAGGGAGAGAGAGAGAGACAATCCCGCTGTTGTGTCATCACTGCCCCTGTGGCTCTCCCTCAGCTCCTTCAGGATCCTCTCAGTTCCTGTTTCTCTCTACATTCCATCCTCTCTGCGTTTTAATAGGTCTGGGATTTCGAGAAAAAAAATAAACAGTGACATCAAAGAGAGCACTGTTAGGCCAGTCTGTGTGTGTGTGTGTGTGTGTGTGTGAATGTGTCTAGCACTGCTCTGATACAGGTCTCTGATCAGTATGATGACTGCTCTGATACAGGTCTCTGATCAGTAATGATGACTGCTCTGATACAGGTCTCTGATCAGTAATGATGACTGCTCTGATACAGGTCTCTGATCAGTAATGATGACTGCTCTGATACAGGTCTCTGATCAGTAATGATGACTGCTCTGATACAGGTCTCTGATCAGTAATGATGACTGCTCTGATACAGGTCTCTGATCAGTAATGATGACTGCTCTGATACAGGTCTCTGATCAGTAATGATGACTGCTCTGATACAGGTCTCTGATCAGTAATGATGACTGCTCTGATACAGGTCTCTGATCAGTAATGATGACTGCTCTGATACAGGTCTCTGATCGGTAATGATGACTGCTCTGATACAGGTCTCTGATCGGTAATGATGACTGCTCTGATACAGGTCTCTGATCAGTAATGATGACTGCTCTGATACAGGTCTCTGATCAGTAATGATGACTGCTCTGATACAGGTCTCTGATCAGTAATGATGACTGCTCTGATACAGGTCTCTGATCAGTAATGATGACTGCTCTGATACAGGTCTCTGATCAGTAATGATGCCTGCTCTGTTTCAGGTCCCTGATCAGTAATGATGACTGCTCTGTTTCAGGTCCTTCCTCAGTCATCAGTAATGACGACGACTCTGCGAGTCCCCTGCACCACGTCTCCAATGGCAGCAATACGCCCTCGTCCTCAGAGATGGGCCCAGACGCCGTCATCATCGGCATGACCAAAATCCCCGTCATAGAGAACCCGCAATACTTCCGCAGCACCGGCAGCATGCTGAAGTCCGACACCTGTAAGTACAGCTGTGAGTATAGCTGTGAGCACACCTGTTTGTACACCTTTGAGTATATCTGTGAATACACCTGTGAGCACACCTGTAAGTACACCTGTGAGTATAGCTGTAAGCACACCTGTAAGTACACCTGTCTGTACAGCTGTGAGCGCAATAGTTTGGGTGGGAATTCCAGAGGGAACTTGTTTCACGGTGTTAAACCGTAGTGATCAGGAATGATGTGGGATGTGATCAGGATGTGGTCAGGAATGCTGTGGAATGTGATCAGGATGTGGTCAGGAATGCTGTGGAATGTGATCAGGTTGTGGTTAGGAATGCTGTGGGATGTGATCAGGTTGTGGTTAGGAATGATGTGGGTTGTGATCAGGAATGATGTGGGGGTGTGATCAGGATGTGGTTAGGAATGTGATCGGGATGTGGTTAGGAATGATGTGGGGTGATCAGGGCATTGTCAGGGATGCTGTGAGATTAGAAATCCTTGAATTCACTGCATTTTCTGTTCTAAGAGCAGAGATCTTGCTCCAAGCTTGGAGACGCCATCTTAGCTGCAGCACCTATTCTTGCGTGACGGTTACCATAGTGACGATGACATTGCCTTTTTGCTGAAGAGAGACGGCACATGCTGTGCTCTCCCTACGCATACTGCTAGATTACTGTGGCTGTGATAGGGGGCTCTGTGTGCGTGTGTGTGTGCGTGTGTGTGTGCATGTGTGTGTGTGCGTGTTAGTGAGCGAGCATGTGTGTGTGTGTGTGCGCGCATGTGTGTGAGCAGGCATGTGTGTGTGTGCGCGCGCGTGAACATCTGTGTGTGGGCACATGTGAGTGAGCAGGTGTGTGAGTGAGCATGTGTGTGTGTGTGTGTGTGGGCACATGTGAGTGAGCACGTTTTTGTGTGTGTGTGCACGTGTGTGTGCATGTGCGTGTGAGTGAGCGAGCACGTTTGAGAACCACAGCACAGCACACCACTGAAGTCCTCATGCAGTACACTGGACTTAGAGGGACATTTTGCAAGATTACTACAGAAGTACATTCTTAATGTTATGGTGCAAGATTGTGTAGTAAAGTCGTGTTTAAGCTGCTCTATAGGACATTGGAGGTGGTGTTCAGGCTTGTATTTAACTGCTTTAGATCATATTGTCTTGCCTGTGTTAGGGGCTTGTGGTTAACTGTGCTTTAGGTCATATTTTGAGGTCCTGTTCTTCGTCATCGTGGGTCATCGGGTGGCCAATCTGTTCTATTTCTGCTTCCTGATGTTGGCTCCAGTTCATTTTCAAAGACAGTAAACCTGATATAGTTTTAAATTTGATATAGTTTAAAAAAAAAATCAATACATTTGAAGGGGGAGAGAACAGATTTGCAGAGGATGGCGGTTAATCTATGAACCAGTTAACATAACGACAAAGAGCCAGTAAAGCAGTGCAGGAATTGTGTGTGTGTGTGAGTCTGTGTTACAGTTGTGTAGGGCGTGTAATAGTTGTGCTACAGTAGTGTGCTGTGTGTAACAGTGGTGTTACAGAAGAGCAGTGAAAGAGTTGTGTAGCGTGTGTATGCTGTATGTGAAGCGCTGTGTGTGAGTCTGTGTTACAGTTGTGTAGGGCGTGTAATAGTTGTCCTACAGCAGTGTGCTGTGTGTAACAGTGGTGTTACAGAAGAGCAGTGAAAGAGTTGTGTAGCGTGTGTATGCTGTATGTGAAGCGCTGTGTGTGAGTCTGTGTTACAGTTGTGTAGGGCGTGTAATAGTTGTGCTACAGCAGTGTGCTGTGTGTAACAGTGGTGTTACAGACGAGCAGTGAAAGAGTTGTGCAGCGTGTGTATGCTGTATGTGAAGCGCTGTGTTGGGTCGTTTGCCCGGTCACCCTCAACTCAGGTCCCCCAGCGCTCATGCAGCTCATAATGGAGAATCTCTAAAGATTAAATGATTAAATGAAGTTTTTTTTTTTTTTTGTTGGCGCATGTGTTTTTGTTTGAGCTGTCTGCAGCAGATTTCCAGCTCTGTGCAGGGGAAAGCACCTTTCACTACACAGCTTTTATTTAGCATTTACAACCAGGATGTGAAAATATCAGATATTTAGGAGAGCCCAATTTTATCACCTTCCTCTGTGTCTGTGTGTGTGTGTGTGTTGCGTGTGTAAGTGCGCGTTTGTGTCGTATGTGTGTGTGTGTGTGTGTGTGTGTGTGTGTGTGTACGTGCGCGTTTGTGTTGTATGTGTGTGTGTGAGTGTGTAAGTGCGCGTTTGTGTTATACGTGTGTGTGTGTGTGTATGTGTGTGCATCGACAGAAGATAAAGTGTGTCAGTAAATGAAGTTGTCAGGGCTGGAGTGATGGGAATGGGGTAATATTTTAAAAACAAATCAATTATTTCCATTAGGCAGAAGACTGCTTTTAAGTGGTCAATCCTCATTACAAACAGACATCCCCTCTGGTATAAACATGGCGGTGTGTGACTGCTGGAATATTCCGCTCCCCAGCGTCGGTGTGAGGGAGCAGACGTGTTCTCCCTCTGTGCTCACCACAGGGGAAGCGTTGGACTCTTTCTCTGTCAGATCTGCTAGCACGTTTGTGGAAATGATTCAACTCTTCAGACAGACACTTTGACAACAGCTCATAAAGTACATAAACAGAGAGCACAATAATGGTGAGAAAGGTGTGGGTAATGGGATTGTGAGTAATGGTGAGCGAGTTGTGGGTAAGGGGATTGTGGGTAATGATGGAGGTGTGGGTAGGGGGATTGTGGATAATGAGGGAGTTGTGGATAAGGTAGTTGTGGGTAAGGGGTTTGTGGTTAATGATGGAGGATTGTGAGTAATGGAGGCGTGGGTAATGATGGAGTTGTGGGTAATGTGGGAGCTGTGGGTAAGGGGATTGTGGGTAATGATGGAGCTGTGGGTAAGGGGATTGTGGGTAATGTAGTAGTTGTGGCTAATGTGGGAGTTGTGGGTAGGGGGATTGTGGGTAATGTGGGAGCTGTGGATAGGGGGATTGTGGGTAATGTGCGAGTTGTGAGTAAGGGGATTTTGGGCATTGGGACGATGCTGCTGCAGGCAGTCCCTGGTGGCTGTGCTGAGGTTTGTAACTGCTCCATTAAACAGGCTGGGGTGTGAGGAGGATACCGGCTATCTACTGGGGAAGGGGACTCTCAGCCTCTAATATCGGGGGGGGTGGGGGCTTGGAGGGAGTTACTCTCAGTCTCTAATATAGGAGGAGGGGGGGGGGTTACTCTCAGTCTCTAATATCAGGTTGTTTCTTGTTTCTCAGTCACTTACTGCTGATGGATTCTGCACTCAGTAATGCGATAGCCTGACTGGTCATTTCTTAATTACATCAGAAATAAAGCCCAACTGTTTCTGTCAGGCCAGGTTTGTAAGAACAGCAGCGTACTGATGTGTGTCTCCGAGCCGTGGAGCTTGCAGCTGTATCAGAGCCTCCCCCAGCCCAGATAATACTCTACACACCAGATACTACACACTGCACTACAACCCAGATACTATATACTACACCGCAGATAATACACACTACACCCCAGATACTACACTACACACCAGATACTACACACTGCACTACAACCCAGATACTATATACTACTCTGCAGATAATACACACTACACCCCAGATACTACACTATACCCCAGATACTACACTACACACCAGATACTACACTACACCCCCCAGATACTACACATTACACTACAACCCAGATACTATATACTACACCGCAGATAATACACACTGCACTACACACCAGATACTACACTACAAACCCCAGGTACTACACATTACACTACACACCAGATAGTACACTACACCCTAGATACTCAACTCCAGCGTTTTTTCTGTACCCTCTGCTTCTTAACTGAAGGAGGTTTCCGGTTAGCATCAGGAGGAGCTGTAGTTTCCTGTATCACAGTACGGAGCATCCACTAGTACTGCAGTGTACCTGGCCGTGCCCCTTAATGCAGTTTTAGTAGACGCATCAAACTGTAATATTGGCATCTAATGGGTCTAAAGGATCTGGCTGGGTCTAAAGTGGGTGTTGCCAGTGGACAGTGTTTGGCATTATGGGAGACAGGAAGTGTTTAGGATTTTAGGGAGTGTTCAGCACGGGTGGAGGGATCTACGGGATATGTTAGAGACTCGGTCTTCCCTGCTCCATCTCTATCAGACCAAATTTCAGGCCTTTCCGGTTTCTATGGCTACGGTAGGCCTGTCGTAAAGCAAAAAGATAACCGCCTCAGGGCTACAGCGTTAGTGTTGCATTCGTTGCAGTGTTAGTGTTGAATTGCCATAGTAATGGTGTCACCTTATTACAGTGTTAGTGTTGAATTGCCGTAGTAATGGTGTCACCTTATTACAGTGTTAGTGTTGAATTGCCATAGTAATGGTGTCACCTTATTACAGTGTTAGTGTTGAATTGCCATAGTAATGGTGTCACCTTATTACAGTGTTAGTGTTGAATTGCCATAGTAATGGTGTCACCTTATTACAGTGTTAGTGTTGAATTGCCATAGTAATGGGGTCACCTTATTACAGTGTTAGTGTTGAATTGCCATAGTAATGGGGTCACCTTATTACAGTGTTAGTGTTGAATTGCCATAGTAATGGTGTCACCTTATTACAGTGTTAGTGTTAAGTTACAGGAGTTCAGGCCCATGGTGGCAAAGCGTATGCGAGTACCGCTGGGTTACTTTGCGACGTTTTTTGCGATATTCTGAGCATAACAGCGGGGCAAGGAACAGGAGACCCGTTTCGCTGGGCTAGACTGCTGCAGCGCTCCAGCCAGTGTGTTTCCTGTCTGCTCTCGACTGGAATCAGTTTCCGAAACGAGACCGAGAAGAAAGGAGCGATGGAGGAGGAGAGGGAGGAGCAGAGGGACGATTTAACATTTTTCTCATCAAAATCAATCGCTGATATTCAGGCCTGCCTTTAATATTGAGCGTGCTTTATGTCTGAAACTGGTTTCTGGCCCTGGACTGGTTTTCCCACGTGATTTCCCTGTTCGTGCGTGTATGACCGCGTGCAGGGGAACACGTGGGGGAACTGTCCGTGCTTTCCTGTGCTGACAGACCTTCACGGCCCCCCTCTGATGCGAGGCAGGCTCACCTCTTCCTGTAATAACCGTTAAACTCCCTCTCTCACGCTGTTTCTCTCTTTCCCCCCTCTGTTTGTCTCTCTCTCTGTTCTTCCCCGTCTCTCTCTTTCTCCCCATGTCTCAATCTCTCTCACTCAACATGTCTATCTCTCCCTCTCTCTCCCTCTGTCCCTATGTCTCTCTCTCCCTCTCTCTCACTCAACATGTCTCTCTGTCCCCATGTCTCTCTCTCCCTCTCTCTCATTCAACATGTCTCTCTCTCGCCCAGTTGTCCAGCACATTAAGAGGCATAACATCATGCTGAAGCGTGAGCTGGGGGAGGGGGCGTTTGGGAAGGTCTTCCTGGCCGAGTGCTACAACCTGACCCCCGAGCAGGAGAAGATCCTGGTGGCCGTGAAGGTACAGTATACGCACTCACGCACTCACACACTCACACACTCACACACTCACACACTCACACACTCACACACTCATACACACACACACACACACATGCGCACGCACTCACACACACACACACACGAGCACAACTGCTGGTGGCACTTAACAGGGCTGTATAAATGTGTCTAATGGTGGGACAGGGAGAACATGTGAATTGCACAGCGTATTAATGTTACATCAGCATAAATTAATTATTCATTCATTTTCCCGAAAGGGTAATTTCCCACAAACAGTTGATTGAACTGTATTTTCATATTCCCGGGTGGAAGCCTGTGCATTTCTTTAAAAACTTAAGGAGCCACATAGTGGTGAGGAGAGAGGAAGGTCTTTGATTTTAACACTACAGACAGTAGTTACAGTCACTAACGCATTACGGACTGTCATACAGTCACAAACACACACTACAGACTGGACTACAGTCACAAACACACACTACAGACTGTATTAAAGTCACAAACACACACTACAGACTGTGTTACAGTCACAAACACACACTACAGACTGGACTACAGTCACAAACACACTACAGACTGTGTTACAGTCACAAACACACACTACAGGATATGCTGCAGTCACAGACATACTACTGGCTGTACTGCAATCACAAACACAGACTAGATTACAGTCACAAGTACACAATACGGACTATATCTCAGACACAAACACACACTACAGGTAAAACTAGCTAAGGTAAATATCTCTTTCGGCTTGGAGAAAAGTTAGTCTGCATCAGATTTGTCAAATGAAAATGTTTTCATAAGATTCAAGTGGGGATTTGTTTGAGTGAAACATAAAGAGGGTTCTAGAAACAGTTGAGCATGTGTAATTAATTAATGCAAGAGGATGTTTTCACACTGACATTTGAAGTTCAGAACTTAAATATTTATCTTCGGTCTGTATTAGATTTGTTCATTCTTCACGGAGCATGTCCTTTAAAATATAATAAAATATAATATCTGCCGTTTCCTGGCCGGAGTCAGGCTGACCTACATCCAGCTCACCCCCAGTGACCTTGGTATGTGCAATCTAGCCAGACAGAGGCCTTGTTCTCCGGTTTATATTGACACAGGAAGTCTTTGTACAGTAAAAATAATCACGGCTGACCACCTAAGGGAAAGTATGCAAGTTCTCAGTTCACAACCGTAATGCACGCATAACCAATCATAACCCCCTGTGAGCACAAGCTTCCCCTCAGTGTTCATGCATTTTTCTCTCTCCTTAAAACACTCTTTATTTTTCTTGGTATTGTGTGTTGTAGGATTGTTAAAATATGTGGAAACCCTTTGTTCAATTTTATTGCAGCCAATGTTTTGAGCAGAATAAAGTCAAAACAACATAGAACCAGCACAACAAACATGCACGTGAGCGATATTGTGTGAAAAATACCGAGCGGACGACAAGCGCAGATATTTTACACCTAAAGATACCCAAGTGAAAAACGCCCTTGTGGTTCATGTATTCAGTTCAGTTTCATAAAAGTCAGTTACGGAGCTTTGCACTGAGTGACTCCGACTCAGACAGCTATACGTTGCTTTAATGTTAACCGATGCTAACGCCGTCTTCTTTCCTATTGCCGTTTGAAACCATTTCTACCATAACACTATGTACTAGAATACACGCACAGATACGCACACGTCAGACGTTGGGCAGTTTCAGGTGGTCGGTTTTCGTGATTAAAGGAAGGCTTTGGGGGGATAAATTTATGGTTGCTGGTCGGGTCTGGGGATTGGTCTGTTATGAGAGTAGCGATAAATAGAGCAATCGATTGGGAGAATTGACAATGGTCGGTTACTGCAGGCGCCCAGTTCTCAAAAGCAGAGCCTTGGGTAATTTTTACTGTACGTTACCAAGTAATTGTAGCTTTTTAGTTGTTTATTGTTCGTTTTTTGTTGTTTTTTTTAAATCACTGGGGATTCTTGCCTTGGGGTTAGATTTAATAAATTCCCTGGCTGAATGTAAAAATAAGGGAATATGTTACTTAATTTTTAAGGGCTATTTATTTATTTAAAGTTTTTTTCATTAGAGTTGACTGATTAAAAATAATTAAGCCTCCAGCCACCAGACTGGGATAATGATTCAGTGGACACTGTGATGGTGAAGTTGCCATGGAGAAAGGGT
>NC_049210.1:45261651-45379151 GCF_013347855.1 Anguilla anguilla
TTTCCCAATACTTTTGCATTTAACTGTATATTGTTACGACCATAGCAATATTGAAATGACTCATTTAATGATGGGATGATGAATCCTTTATAGATGATGTCAGAGAGGGGTGGAGGAGGTAAAGTTCTGTCTCTGCGATGTTGGCGGGGGAAGGGAGGCTGATTCCTCTTTCCGTCTCCTCTCTCTGTTTTCAGTTTCTACGCAGTGCCGGAGGGAAGTGAGAACGACATGCGCTTTGTGTACTGCGCCTCCTGCATCTGCTACATGCTGGACGACTGGTCGGGCATGGACGTGAAGAGAGCCATCGACTACATCCGCCGGAGCATGGTGAGACTGGGCACCGCGCAGCCGCGCGTTTGAGTTCAGCCTCCGTTTGAGTTCAGCCTCCGTTTGAGTTCAGCCTTCATTTGAGTTCAGCCTTGCGTTTGAGTTCAGCCTCCGTTTGAGTTCAGCCTTGCGTTTGAATTCAGCCTTGCGTTTGAGTTCAGCCTCCGTTTGAGTTCAGCCTCCGTTTGAGTTCAGCCTTCATTTGAGTTCAGCCTTGCGTTTGAGTTCAGCCTCCGTTTGAGTTCAGCCTTGCGTTTGAGTTCAGCCTCCGTTTGAGTTCAGCCTCCGTTTGAGTTCAGCCTCGTGTTGGAGTTCAGCCTCCGTTTGAGTTCAGCCTCGCGTTGGAGTTTAGTGTGTCTCTGTTACACACATGTTGTTATCCCTTCTGCTCACACCCCATTCCCTCTGAGCTGCTGTGAGCTGGATAGCGTGTTCAGGCAAGTGCTCAGGCAGGTGCTCGATGTCCATAAACATTGGAATTTCGAATGCTAGTCCAGGCCCGGGCAGTTCTGGTCCTGGAGGGCCGGTGTACCTGCAGGTTTTCGTTTCCACCAGTCACCCTGGCTAAATGAGCTAACTGGCCATACACACCAACACTGGGTCCCTCGTAGATTAGATCACAGCAAAAGGTTTCTGATTAGGGACATGTGACCAGTCTTTGGCTGTCATTCATGTGCTCATCAGTACATGTAGCTAAAATGCATCCCTTTGTGTGAATGCACACAACTGCAGTGTGATGCATAAGAAGGGCTGTTTCTAGATGGTTATTCAGTGCTTGCTTAAGTGCACACTTATCCCTGGTGGCTTACCGCTTGTATTTCTTCACCCTTAAACGCCACACCTCACCGAAACCGTGTTTGCTGAAGCAGCTCCGGTTGAGTACTTTACTGAAGGAAACGATCGCTGTGACCCACCCAAGACTCAAACTTAAACCCCGGATCAACAGGCCAGCCCCCCCGACCACTAATACATCCAGTAAAACCTGACTGGGGTTCTTTGGTGGGGAAATGAGAGCGCTACAGTACACAACATAAGAAAGAACCAACGCCAATCAGCTTCTTTTCTAAACTCAGCTACATTACAGCTGGCTGATGATGTCATAATGCCTATTAGATTAAACCATGTGTTCAAGACAATCAGCAATGCTACTGTGCTTAAGTTGTGATTCACGGCTATAAACGGGCCACTTCAGTATATTGCCCATGTGACCTTGTCAGGGTTGTAGAGATATTGTATGTAGGGTGCTGCGTGTGTGCTCACTGGGCTAACACAATGGTAAAATATGGGTTTTTGGGCAACCAAACAGAACACTGGCTAGACCGGTATTCCTGCCAGGCTGTTAATATTACCCAAGATTGATGACGTCAAAAACCGCTTCACCGACCTACAGTTATTAGTCATTAGAAATGTTCTAAAAAAAAAAAAAAACAGAAGAAAAAATCGAATAAAGGTGAGATTGTGATGCGGTGTCATGTTCCAGCAGGTCCAGGAAAGAGAGCAGTTCTGGCCGATAACGTAAAAAACCCTTCTCGTGATGTTTCCCTTCAGGCTTGCTCTCAGAGCAGCTCCAGCGATGATGCTAATTCCATACGGCGTTGTGGTTCTTATTTAGGCGGGGCGCGTGTCTGTTCCTCTTCACCGGGGAGCGGAAAGTGGATGGGGGGGAGGGGGTGCGAGGGGGGGCGAGCGGGGCAGAGGAGGGAGACGGCGCTGTGTGCTTTCTGCCGTAATGCGCTTCAGTGGAGCTCGTCCTTGGGAGGCAGCTGCAGTTTGATTAGATTTGCCCGGGACGTCCCGACCGGAGCGGTGAGAGACGGAGGAGCTCGTTATCCCTCTCCGCTGCACGTAGGGTCATAGCACAGAGAAAAAATTATTCAAATTCGAAAGATGATTTGATTTGGGGGGAGGGGCATGGGGAGGTCGGGCAGGGGGGTCAGGTCAGTGTTATTGATTCAAATTCAGGCCATCTTATTGTTCAGTGATGAATTGTAGCATATGCTGGTGGAGGACGTACTAAAACATCTCCCTGTACTACACACAAACACACTCATACACACACACACACAAACCCACACATGCACATACACACACACACACACACATATAGAGACACACACACAGACTAAGCAGGATTGCATCAGCATTCCTCCCCACTAAGTGCGTTGCATGGGAATGCAGACACGGGGGGGGTGGGGGGTGGGAGGCTTGGTGTTGTTTTCCCTGTCACAACTCCTAATCCCGCAGCAGATTACGTAATCCACTCCCTGGGCCTCCCGTGTTGCAGTGGATTACGGGACGCTGGTGACTCACCCCCCCGTGAGGCGACCCGGCGGAAAGGTCCCGGCAGAGCCGCCCCGATTACTCTCAGGCCTCTATAAATAAGCACCGTGAGGAAGGCCCCACGGGGCCTGTAATCTCCTTACCCATTCGCCTTCCGCCGGATTTTCGGCGGGGTTGTAACTCGCGGCGGTCGGGTAACGGTCGCGTTCCTCTCGGGGCGGTTCTGCAAATCCGGGTTTGGCGCAGTGGCTCGTTGGGCGGTTTCCGGACCGCCTGGCTTCAGGGTGCGGGGTGTAACCGGTGTGGGGTGTAACCGACCCGCTCTTCCCGGGCGAAGGCTCGGCAGTTGTGTAGACGGCTAGTTCCCTGCGACACAGCGCACGTCAGCGTCTGAGAACACGCGGTGCGCTAAAGAGCAGCGGCAGGCCGCGGCCGTTCGCTGGCCGTTGCCACGGAGATTACGAGCCCAAATTGAGACTTCGGGGCAGCCCTTCTGTTCGGATTCGGTGTGGATGGCTGGGCACACAGCTGGCGTTGCCACGGCACCTGCATGTCCCACCCCAGGGTAGTCTGTATCCCCGGAGTCTGAATATTGGTCAAACCCATAATAAATTTACATATTCTACCAAGTCACCCATCTATCCCTTGACATATTGTATACTCAATACTCATGTGATTTTATGGTGTACAATCCCTCATTGGTTCCTCTTTCAGGATTATGTGAGGGTGTTTTTCAAGTGGGTTGCTAACGGTTTCTTTTTTCCTTTCATGCAGTCGTATGACAACGGCATTGGTCAGGGAGCTGGGCTGGAGTCACATGGTGAGTACAGAAGACTATCTCACTTTTAACCCTTTAAGGTGCGAGAGCACAAATAAGAGATTAGAATGTTCTGAACCGAACATTCTAATGCTGATGTCACAATCACTGCTGGTCACTGAAAGCAGGGGAGTTCTAGATTGTAGATAGGCACTCTAAATGTTTGAACAGAAACATGGGGCTTAATGTGCAAGAGGCTTATTCTTACCAATTTACTAATAACTCTCAGTCTTCGTACGTTGAACTTTTGGGGGACAGACAATATGTTTTCCCAGCAGGGAAACAGTTTATGGTTTACGGTTTAACTACACAGGCTTTCGATAGGAATGCATGTTACTTTGTGCAAAGAGACAGCCGTGGGCATAACAGATGACACATTCTCAGAGCTAATTCACAGCACGTAAATCGAGTCCTGGATTATACCCGGAGTGCTGGTCATTCCTGTTGCTGTTCTTTTGTCCGGACTCTATAAATCACAGGGTATTATGTTTCAGAAGATTACCACTCCTGCAGGTAATCTGTTTGGATGTGTGCCTCATGTTTGTTTTGATTCCTGAAAAGGTTCTTCTTCCAAAAAATGCTGTAACTTTGATATCCCTTTATCACATCCTGTTCCAAAATTCTCTTCTTTTTTTTATTCCAACCTTTCTAAATACAAGGAATATAACAGCCAGTGCCGGAGAGACTCCATGTGGATTAATAAATTCTCGGCACATTGTGGAAGGCATTTCAACATAGGCTTTTCACACTCATTCTAGGGAAAAAAATGTTTAAATTATGCCCCATGTTTGCCCAGGAAAATGATTTTTTTTTTTTGAGGGGAGGGTACACACACACACACACACACACCGCACGGCTCTGTGACCACCAGACGCTCCCCTGGTGTGTGTGGCCTCCACAGGGCTGCCTCGGTGGCAGATTTACTGGCTTTCTAGCACATTCTCTCTGAAATGACCCCTTCCTCGGGAGCGTTTCGATGGGCAGGCGCTACCGCGGCGCTGGGGAAGCTCAAGGCGGGGGGGGGGGGGGGGGGGTGTTGGTGGGGGCACGGGGTCATGCTTGGTGGTCTGGGCGTCGTTGGGCTGTCGCTAAGGCCGTCTCCGTCTCCGTCTCTCCCGCAGGGGGCTCCACCTTCTGCGCGGTGGCCTCGCTGTGCCTGATGGGAAGGCTGCAGGAGATGTTCTCGGAGAAGGAGCTGAACCGGATTCGCCGCTGGTGCATCATGCGCCAGCAGACCGGCTTTCACGGCCGCCCCAACAAGCCCGTCGACACCTGCTACTCCTTCTGGGTGGGGGCCACCCTCGAGGTACCCCTGCCCCCCGCCCCAAACCGCCCCCAAACTGCCCCAAACCGCCCCCAAACCGCCCCCAAACCGCCCCAAACCACCCCAAACCGCCCCCATACCGCCCCAAACCACCCCAAACCGCCCCAAACCGCCTTACCCTCTCTCCAGGTTAACGCGATCGTCTCAGGTTCGCGGGAGGCTGTGCTCTTCAGTAAATCAGAGTTAGACTTCTGTTACTGTGACACGCCCACTTGTTAAACGCACTTAATCGCAGGTAATTGCAGGTTAGCGTTGACAACTGGCACGCTGGCACAAAAAAAGCAACAGCTAATGTGTTATTTCCCACTGGAGGGAGACGTGTTGGATGGAGGAACATAAAGCACCTGAAACTCATGCAGCTGCTCTGAACTTCACTGACAATGTTAATTTCAGATTAAGTGGGAGTTATAAAAACATTGCTATGCACTATATTTTTTAAGCACATGGGTGATGTGTGTATATATTAACTGAAGTTAAAAGTAGCTGGTTTTTACTGTGAAACCCTTGGGATTGTTGCACAATGGTGTAAGCCTCAGCAACAGGTTCTGATTTAAGGGTTGTTTAAGACTTTGCTTACACATTTTTAACATTCATACAGTTGCAAAGAAAGGTGTCGTTGTTTTTGCGGTTATGTTGTTTTTGGCTCCTCGTTCAGTGCCAACCCAAGCAGTGCTTCAGACTCATAACTGTGCCCACAGTGTGCCCACAAACATGCCCACAGTGTGCCCACAACCATGGTGTCTGTGCACGAACCAGCCGTCGTGTCAGTGCACAAACATGCCATCGTGTCTGTGCACAAACATGTCATGGTGTCTGTGCACAAACATGCCATGGTGTCTGTACACAAACATGCCATCCTGTCTGTACACAAACATGCCATCCTGTCTGTACACAAACATGCCATCCTGTCTGTACACAAACATGCCATGGTGTCTGTACACAAACATGCCATCCTGTCTGTACACAAACATGCCATCCTGTCTGTACACAAACATGCCATGGTGTCTGTGCACAAACATGCCATGGTGTCTGTACCCAAACAATGCCATGGTGTCTGTGCACAAGCATGCCATGGTGTCTGTGCACAAACATGCCATCATGTCTGCACAAACATCCCATCTTGTCTGTGCACAAACATGCCATGGTGTCTGTACACTCTGTCCTGTGTCCGACCTGCTCCACGTTCGGTTTCGGGCTGATGTGTTGACTGAGGCTCTCTCCTGCTGTCCCAGTTGCTGGATGTCTTCCAGTACACTAACTTTGAGAAGAACCGCCGCTACATCCTGTCCACGCAGGACCGCTTGGTCGGCGGATTCGCCAAGTGGCCGGACAGCCACCCAGGTAAGGTTACGCGCCGCGCCGCACTCCAGGGGCGGTTTCGTCCGCCCGGGTTCCGCCATTGTCAACCCGAAACCGCGCCGTAACCCACACCCCCGAACGTGGCCCATATTTAATTCATACGCCCATTGTGCAGAGCGGACCCCGAGGACACCGGAGACGAACCCGGGTTCGGTTTCCCCGCCCCGTTTGTTGTGTCGCGCGCCTCTGTCCGATTTGAAAGAGAAGGGGCTGTGAGGACCGTTGAGCTGTTTTTCCATCGCGCTGAACGGCTGTTTTCTTTTCCGACCGCTCGCGCGCTGAATTCAGCTAAATAAGATCCGAGGAGACGATTGGTCCGGACGCCGGCGTCTTTCCTCAAGGAGTTCTCAGAAACGAGCGAGGATCAGTCGCCCCTCGCGATCGCTCTGATTTCGCTGGTGTCGGCTTGTTGTTCTCAATCCATTACCCCCCTTTCATTATAATTCAGTTTAGTGCACATGCTCAGAGGCTGAAAGCCTTTCAGAGGCCCCCCCCCCCCCCCCGGGAGTTGGACTGACAGAGACAGGTCACTATACATTATTAATGATTCCTTAAAGGGGTACTCCACAAAAAAGAAAAATGAAAATTTTTGTTTTGTTTCAGGCGAAATAGTCGACCCTTTCTCTTGCGCTTTCAGTCGATTCCTGTGAGTCCAAAATGAACTGCGTTGTGAGAGAGCCGAGCGGGTATAATTTAGCGGAGAAGCGTCTGTCGGTCAGGGTCCTAAGTGAAGTACCCGAAGGCCAGAAGCCAATTTGGCTGCGGTTTTGCTCGGAATCGATCGCTCTGAAACGCTGGCCTGGTCGTTCGGGGCTTCTGCTGCCAGCGTGTCCTTCGATTTACCGAGACAAAGAAAGAAAATTCCGGAAACCTGAAGGGCTGAAGGGCACTCCTAGGCCTCGAAACATTCAGGGTGCGATTCGATTTTGCAGTACCAGGTGTTGATTCAAAATGAGTCATTTATACTGTGAGAAAGATATTTTTCCCTCCAGTGAAGTGTCCACTAAATATTTATTGGTTTAATGTTGGTCAAGGTGACGCTGCAAATTTCCATGAATAATTTTAAATGTCTGTAACACCATGTTTATATACAGATACCACTCCTGAGGCAATGTTGTAGCAGTCAAATATTAGTGATCTATCACGTATCCAGGTCCATATTAAGCATAGAGCTTATGACATGTCAGGCCTTTCTGACTGAGTTCCCTCAGTAAAATGGCTGAAGGTGTCATGGTGAACACACACGTGAAGCACGGCCCAAAACTGTCCCAGCCCAGTGCCGTCGCCTCGCCCCGGTCGATGTCTAAAATCTGCCAGAAGCAGGTGCTTCTCCGTGGCGCTCGCCCTGACCTAGTTTCTCTCTCCCTTGCTCCCCCCCCCCCCCCCCGCCTCACCCCGCCCCCCCCGCGTCCGCTCCAGACGCGCTCCACGCCTACTTCGGGATCTGCGGCCTGTCCCTGCTCGGCGAGTCCAGCCTGCGGAAAGTGCACCCTGCCCTGAACGTCAGCCAGAGGGCCTTCGAGTACCTGCAGCAGCTGCAGCGGACGTGGAGGGAGAGCTGCACATGACGGCTCGCCCCCCCACCCCACCCCCTCGGACCCCCCCTCAGCACCACCACCTCCACCGCCGTCGCCTACAAGCCATGAGAACCCCTCTCGCCCCCCCCACACCTTCCAAACCTTCCCCCTTTCTCTCTGACCTTAGCAATAGATATACGTTAGCAGTTAGCCTGTGCAGGAGTTTTGAGTCTCTCTGAAACAAGGGGAATATAATTAATAAATTATCTCTTGTGGGGCGGGGCGGGGGTGGTGGGGGGTCTTCAATAATTGAAAAGAAACTGGCGGACTAGACTGTGCCCCGGGAAAGGCTGCCGCTGTTTAGCTTCACGGGGAGGAGAGTCTCTCCCAGCTTCTGCTTTGTTTCCTTTGAAAAGCCTTCACTTTTTATTATTCCTCTCTTAGGAAGGTGGTCTTCGAACAAAAAGCAAAGCGGACGTCCCCGGTCGTTTGAGTCACGGTCACGCGCTCAAATTTTATTTCCTAAAGTTTTGTTCGAGTCCGTTTTTCATACTTCTGTTTGCCTTGAATTTAACACAATTCTCCTTTTGTTAAAAAGTGTCTGTGCAAAAAAAAAAAAAAAAAAAAACGTATGTTGCTTTTACCAATTTAACTTCTCTCGCGTTTGTTCAAAATGAGTTTGGAAGCGGAAAAAAAGCGAATCGGGGGAGTAGGGGCTGCGGAACTGAGAGGCTAGCGCGCATTTCGTTGCAGCTCGGCTCGTGTCGCGAGAAACGGCCGAAACGGCGATATGCCAGATCCGCTTACTGGACGACGTGCCTCGGTCAGAAAACACTGCGCGCGCACACGAGTCTCAGGACTGGCCTGTGTCGCTGCAGATCGGCCTTAATTAAAAATGAATGTTTGCTTTGTGTGCGTACCGCTACACAAGGCACTGTCAAACGGAATAATGTGCGTCTGATGTCAGTTAGTCCATGTAAAGTGTAAATTTAGAACGACTACGTTACATGAATTAATGTTTATATATTTTATCTATAGAAATAATAAAGTGGATGTGACAACTCTAATTGCGGATATGCTCGATTTCCTGTTCTGTTGCCGGTGAAATTTTCATATTTGAAATGCAGTGTTTTTGGCCACGGAATCGAATCGAAATAACAGACAGTACAGAGCTGGTAGTGCATAGTATCTCTAACGTTTGTTTATCTCTACAGTTGGGGCCCCTAGAATTATGGTAGTGTGAATGGATTATGTATATTTTAACACACAAATTCCCTGTACCTAACAATCAAGTCCGTATCTGCAGGAATACATCACTGTTGGGTTTCCTGAAGGTTTTTTTATCTCCTTTATTACATTTGTTTGAGTTCAGTAAAACATGTTGGTTTACTCGTCTCATATGCAAAACGGAAAAAAAAAAATTTGACTACCCGAACAAGAGCCACATTTACAATGAGTCAATCACACGACAACGTTTCATGAAATTGTTTACTATGCTAACATTAAATTGGTAAAGTACCCTGTACTTGCTGTGATGTACCTCATTCATTTACGAGCTTCGGTAAGGAAGTAACTTCATGGTTATGAATTTTATTTGTCATTGCATTTGTATGTGGGAAATATTCTGCGTGTAATAAATGTTAGTTATTTTGGCGCAAAAATCGGCAGTGCTTGGACTTGAGTTTCTTCATGGTCATTTACTTCTTTTCCCGGGCTGACTGTGAAGGTGATGTTCATGTGTCCGTTTCCTGCTCCAGACTACAGAGAAACGAAGAAGAAAATGCACTAAGTTGCCTGGTCTGCTTGCGGTCTGTTTCTCATTGCAGTGTCCTTGGTCAGTCTGGGACATTGCAGACGAGCGTTCAGTCCTCCAAATCCACGGTTCCCAAAACACTGGACCGCAGCCAGTCCCCTAGCAACATGGCCGCCATTCCCCTGCAACTACAGTTGGTCATGATGAAATGCACAATGTTGTTGTGTTGTCCTGGCGATGTGTGGCGGTCCCTAAGACTTTGCCGATCCAGAGGCGGAATAGGGTTGTGTGCCGCTGCTCTGAGGTGTGGCGATCCGTTGGAAGTGGCCAGAAACAGATTAGGCTACAGGATTCGAAACCTATTTTGTCAGGCACACAACAAAAGGCATATTCCACAATGTTTAAATTGGGTTTGCTATATGTCCATGTTCAATTTAACTTTAAAGTTTTTCAGGAGTACGCTAAGATTACACGTTTAATGTGATTGTGTGCCTGAATGTTTAAGTGCCGCTCTTGCACAGTTTGTTTTTGTACGCTAATTACTTGTAAAACTTTGAATGTTTAAAACCGGAGTGCATCTGGGTTACACTGTCGTGCCCCGGGACTGAAGCTCGGACGAGGAAATGGCAGGCGAGAGTACCCAAACAAGTCCTACAGTCGGCCCCAGAACAGCAAGTCCGAAAAAAAAACAGCAGCCTTTCCGGCCTGAATGATCTCACTAATGCCTCACAGTGCGGGCAGGTCCCTGCTCTGTAACAGCCCCTTAGTCTCACTCTGCCAGTTATCCTGTACGGAACTATCTGGGCAGCTGGCACCTCTGAGGCCTGCTGGGTAATCATGCCATCAGCCCTGCCACCGCGCGCCCTACTTTTGCCATCTGGCTGAAGCTGGGCAGGTGTTGGGCTTGGTCATTACTTGGGAGACCTGGGGGAAATTAAATTGCTGCTGGAAGTGGTGTTTTGGCCAGTAGGGGGCGCTCGTCCCCCCCCCCCCCAACCCTGTTGAAATGCAATGGCCCGGTGCAGTGGGCGAGGGATGAAAGGCCATCTTCTGCCTGGATAATATGTTTTAGCCTACTGAGATCCTGACTCAGCAGGGTCATTAATGTTCCCATGGCACTTAACGTGAAGAGCAGGACATTCCCTGGTGCCCTGTCAAAATACCAAAGGTGACTCTGACTGTCACCCGTGACCACAATATCACCCCCCCGGTCTAACTGGCTCAGGGACGCCCCCCCACCTCAGCTGAAGGGTGTGGCCAGCATGTGTGTTCTGAAGCGGAATGCCAGCGTGCCTCGCCCAGGTGAGTGCTACTTGTGCTGGGTGGTTGAGGTCTATTATCCCTCCTTCACTCTAAAAAAATGTTTAGAGGAAAGGTGCTAGATAAATGCAGGCCATTATAATCATTCCATTATAATGATTCGTCATTCCATTCTCGCAGTGACATCACTCCAGAACACAAGAACAATCACACACATTTGCCCACTATAATATTCACTATGTTTCTTGTACGAACGTGTAAATAAGGTGCTGTAAGGTCATCGTGCGTGGCATGAACTGTGCGGCCCATAAATACTGGAGGGAGCGTTGTATGCGACGCAGGCCTTCAGTTAGGCTACGTGTTGTTGTTTTTTCTTGTCTCCGCCACGATAAAATGGAAGCGACGAAATTAAATCCGCGTGGAGATGCCATCTGGTGACGCCATGACTGGAACAAGTGTCAGAGCTGGCTCGTGTGTGCGCGACATAATCTCTCCCGCTAAAATCCCTTCACCAGGCTACAGGAATTCTGATTTGTTGCTGAAAGCAACAGGGGGAAAGGGTGGGAGGCGGGCGTGGTTTCTTTCATGGAATTTGATTTTGCTTTGTAATGTAAGATAAATAAATGCTCATTTGACTTAATTCATTTTACAAAAATGGGCTAGCGGTAGGTTGCAGTAGGAAATGTACGATTATGAGACGCATTTATTTAGCCTTAAATAAAAAAGACGGTCAATGTCCTTTAAATTCTCATTCAAAGTAATTTTACACCATGTGAATTAATCTACGTATTGCACTTTAAGATAGCAACAAGCTGGTTTGCTGTGCGTTACCGAGTCCGTAGCCTAGTATATGCATTTCAGAAAATTAAATGTAGGCCTATAGGCTACAATTCAGTGTTATTCTGTGTCGATTATTTGCCTCAAAACACCTCTAATGCTGATACACTATATATAAAATAAGACATAAATCGCCTTTATCCCACAAAATGCAAAAAATACATATATTCATTGTGCTGTGTCATGCATTTAAACGATACCTACCCTTTTAGTAAAAATGAATAAATTGGGTGTAATTTCTCGGGGATGATTCTTTCTGTACTATTGTAACGTTTTCGTTCGAGATAAAAATCCATTACTGGGCGAACGGCGAAGTTCACGCCCATGTATGGCAGTGAGGGCGGGGTTTGACTCTCAATGATGAATCATTTAATCAAATTTTCTCCTCGCGCAGCAGGTACAGTTTTCCGTTGGGCATGGTCTGTGGTCCACCCAGAATATAATGGTGCGGGCACTTGGGTTTATGTGACATCCCCTATGCACGCGTGCCATTGATCGAGATACCCTTGCAAGGCGAATGAAGGAGTGGCGGAGAGCATCTGATTTATGAGCTACTGCTTATTTGATTTGTCAGCGCCTTATACATTTACGCTTCATTTTTAAAGATGTCTGATTCGGAGGACATGACAGAGTTTGGGTCTATAGTTGAGCGGATTACAAAGGGCGAGGTAAGTGTGCATCAGTTGTGATTTCATTCATAGTTTTGACGGGCTATTCTCAGCCGTGTCTCAACAGAGATGCTCTAGTAACCGTGCCGTTGGCAGGCAACATGTACAGTTACTAAGGCGACTGGTTGCAACATCTAAAACCTGGCGCTTATTCATAAGTAGAATGTTTCATTTCAGGTGTTATGAATGGTTAGGGCATGTACGGTGCAGTGTTGGCTATTTGATATTTAAAATGCGTACGCGACGTTTTTTTGGGGACAGTGCAGCGTTTTCTCAACACTCGATCTTTAAAAAACAAAACCCGGATTTGATGCTTTGTAATTCAGCAGTGGGTGTTGTCTGTGGGCTACATTAATCTGAGCACTTGTCCGTTTACTTCAAATAACAGAAATCCTACTATTGTCATTGAATAATTTGTCGGGGGTGTCTATATATGTTTCTTATTAACAACATAGGCTACATTGCGTAAAAATAACACTGTTGCAATTTCTGTAATGGTTGTAAAGAACAGTTTATTCTGTGGATGCTGAAACAGTGTGTCAAACGAGGCTGTAACTGTTAGGCTATGTTGGTGCAGGTGTTGGGCCCACGGGTGAAAGTGATGTACAATCAGCGGCTCATGGGAATAAGTTAGACGGAAACATGTCCGCCTCTAAGCAAATAGCTCCTTCAAAAGGATACAGTCCCTTTGCGGCTTGCGCCACGCTATCACAATGGCGATCCTAAGACCTTCTTGTGTTTATGATTATGTATTTTATCAGTTTGCCAGTTGTATGAATTTCATTGCAGGCAGGGAGACATACGCTTCAGTTAACGGATATTCCCGTTAGGAAGTACTCACGTTAATTCAAACACTCCAGTTAAAGCATTTTTTCCCCCTATTGTGTGACGTATCCTGACGTCGTCCGCATAGTGGGTCAGTGTTTCTTGAAAACATGACACCTGTCTGGCAAGTTCCACAGTTCACTTTTCCAATGAAGATTTAATTGAGTGATCTGATTACAAATGAATCTCATCCGCGGTACATACACCGGTAAACGCAGTTAAGACATTTTTTGTACCCTGAACTCCACGAAGAAATTTAAGTATTATAAAATGTCACTGAAAATTGAAACGCCATTTCTTTATTTGAGCTTTTGTAAGCTTAGCTCATGCTCATTGAAATCACAATTTACCATCATCTAGTGGTTGCTTTTGGTATGGCATGATAATGAACTGTATCCAATTGCAGAATGAATGTTTCATTCATTTAATTGCTTTGTTCCACTTAAGTGCACTATCAAGCAGACATTTATCACTGAAAATTAAGGCAAAATATATTTGTTGTTGGATTGAATCTTGCTATAGACTTGCTCACGTTCTCGGGCTGTCTTGCGAATATATTATTGGAATAATTCAAATCAAATTCTAGATATACTTTTACTGCATACGTCACAATAGTGTGCACTTACGCCATGAAATCACAGAACGTCTACAAATACTGGAGCTTTTGCACTTGTATCCAAATTATTTTCAAGCACAATTACTCAATTACACCTCACTATTTACTGGAAATACATTTTGCAAATATAATGAAATGCATTTGTCGTCAGGTGTACTATAAGGGTTATGTACAATGTAACGTTTGGAATTGCCACTGAAAAACCTTGCATATATGGGACACTACAGTCTAGAGAACTGGGGTGTGCGTCAACAGGTCACTATTAAGCACAGTGCCTATTAAGAGTGAGGGAGGGATACCGTGTGTACGTGCCAAGCTCTGTGTCATTATTCATTTACACTGGGTCACCTTTTTTCAGTGATCAGAAGTTTTCTAATGATACATAGCTTTATACTGTACATCATTGGTATGTCGGCTAATCATTGGTCCCTCCCTCTTTCTCCCTCCCTCTGTGTGTGTGTGTGTGTGGAGAGGGAGAAAGTGGGAAGGACCAATGATCTCGCTCTCTCTCTCCCCACACACTCACACACAAACAGAGGGAGAGAGACAGGATAACCTATGATTAGCCGATTGACTGGTAGTCTATGGCCATATTCAATATTTATTGTATTTGGTATCCAAAAAGTGTCCCCTGGATTGATATGCTGCATGGTACGTGATATGGTGATATGGCATATCCTACTTTCTCTGGTCTCCGGTGACAAATATCTGGCTCCACATCCTCTGCAATCATGTAGCCCACCTGGTGCTATCCCTTCCCCCCCCCCGACCCCCGACCGGCTAATTTAGACAAGCCAACACTTACCACAGTTAATGCCCCGGGGAGGTCAGGAGCGCTCTTGCGGTGTTAACGTGGCTTTGCGTTCCTCTCACAGCCCCGGTCCTGTGATAACAGCCTCTTGACCGCTGTGCTCCCGCCTCCTTCTCATCCCCTTCAGTTTCAGCGCTGGCCCTTCAGTGTTTAGCGTCGTCGTGAGGTGCCCAGCCACGACGACAGAGTCCCTCGCCACCTTTCACTGCCTTTCGGAAGATTTGTCCCTTTCAAATTGCACTTATGCTGTTCTGACGAAGATTTTTTTTCTTTGAGAGATGGGACATTGGGGTGTTGGATTGGCTGTGAGGATGCATTTTATTGCTTCCTCTCTTTTCAGGAAAACTTTGAGAAACTAAAAACAAATCTGGTTACTAAATTGACATTTTTAATTGATGTATGCAAGTGAATATATATTTAGGCTGCTTATCACTAAAAGTATCAATAATTGCATGCTTTCTTAACAACAGCAACAACAACAACAACGCAGCTGTTATTGCTAATACTGCAACAACAGCTTTTACTTCTACTACCACCAAGGTTTATAAACCTTACAACAATGAACACAACAAATAACCCTTTATTATGCAATTTGGAACTTCAGATTGTAAAATATACGGGTTTAAAACTGCGCGTTTGCTGCTTTTGACGTAAATATACAACCCTGTTGCGACTTTATGATCACAGTAAATCAAGGGTTTGTTTTCGTCTGAAGAACCCCGAACCTGTGACCCCCTCCCCCTCTCCCTCCCTTTTTGAACACCCAACTACTGCAGAATCGTTTCTATGGAGATTCCGCTGTCTCCACCCAGCCCCACGTAGCCTACTGCAGGAGCCTCCCCGGCGTTGAGTTTGCAGAAAGCTGTGGTCATTCGGCAGTTGCTGAATCACGTCGAGATTTCATCCGCAGCGTCAGGTCGCGTTATTTAATTCATTGTGGACTGCGCCGGCTGATGATTGCGTTCGGCATCTTCAGCTCAAGGCATTGAAAGTTGTAACCTAAATTCTCTCGTTCAGAATGTCGGCGGTTTCACGACGTAGCTCCATTTTGGTAAGTGAACCAAAATATAGAGGCGATGTTAGGTTTTATGGTGGTTAGAATATGTTTGCCAACTCCTAACCGGGAAGTGGATAGGCTATTATTATTCCAAAATGGCATGCTAGCGCGCTAGCTGTGTCATTGTGTGACTGTGAGACGTGTCAGTTAGCGCAGCTACAAGGGTTGTTGCGGAGACAACCTGTGATGACTTGCAAAGTTGTAAACTAAGCGTATTTTAGTGAAACATTCGTGATTTTACAAACATTAAATTCTTAACCTGTATTTTTGTGGAAAGCCTAGCAGGTGGTGTATTTGCAGTTAAAACGTTAGCTACTTCCCTTTTCAACAAACTTGTAATGCAGTGGCAATTTGTTGAAACGTTGCTCCCCCAGGGCATTCGTTTCGACATATCTGTAGTTTGAGTCAGAAACTAATAATATTTTAAGGAATTTGACCCATGACGTGTCTGCGGCTTGTTTGTCTCATATTTCATTTTAGGATTGGGTTTTCAGTTCATTGATTAGTGGAAGCTAACTCAAGCCGATAGCCTAATAATCATTGAACGCGAGCTGTGCTCAAGCTTCTGTGAGATGCACAGTCGCTTCTCTGTTTTTATTTTGGTTTGTTTACAGCGAAAGATTGATCTCCACTTAACTCATTGCGAACTTTAAATTGCAGGTTCCAATTAAGAACATTGAGCGGGAGCTCATCTGCCCAATCTGCAAGGAGCTGTTCACGCACCCGCTCATTCTGCCCTGCCAGCACAGCGTTTGTCACAAGTGTGTCAAAGAACTGCTCCTTCTGAACCATGAAGATTCCCTCAGCACCGATGCGGGATCAGAGTCCTCCCTTCCCGGGAGTCCTCGCTCCAGAGTTCCCTCTCCCAGTATGGAGAGACTTGACCGGCTCGTGAGATCAGGTGCGGTTGAGGTTTTCTTTAAAATTGCCACATTTATCTTTTATTGTCGACGTTTATCGGCTTTTAACATGAATGTAAGAACATTATTCTTTTGCTTTGATTGGAGCCATCTAAATAATTGAAAAGGTTCTCTGAAGTTTTGAGTGTTTTTAAAATTACATGATGCGTTATTAATGTTCGCTCACGGTTATTACTGGGCACAGTCAAACAGTGCTGTCATTTACAGAACCATTTGTTTTCTGGAATGAAGCGCACACCTAAACTTTCAACAGCAAACTAAACGAGGCTGCAGCAGGCTCTTACAAGTCCGTCATAATTGGCTGTCCTACATTTTCCCTCAGGGGTTCCATCTCTAAACCTTTTAGTCACGTGCGTTGTTTATGGGATTCTAAAGTTCAGTAAGTGAAAGTAATACTTTAGTAGTGGACGTATGGTTTATACCACATAGATTGCATAATGTTACATAATTGATATAAAAAGCTGAGTAAAGCTTGTATGCTGGGATTTTTTTCAAAGCTAGGCCACAGCAAGACAAGCAAACAACGCTGTGAATGCCGATATTTGAATGGCTGAATCCATGCCGAAAACCGCATGGGCCCGAGACAAGGCGATCTTTCTGCGAGCTGAGGGTTTGCCTCGGCCACTCCAAACCACAGCTGCGTAGTGCGCAGGGAAATCGGTCCACGTTTACGCGGCCTGAATGTGCCCATTATGCCTGTTTGCATTGCTGATCAGACAGGAGCCTGTTCTCCGTCCGAGTCGGAAAATAATCATCGGTGGCTTATTTTGTTTTTCTTGCTTTATAAAAAGAATAAATAAATACTGGCCAGCTCTTAGAAGCTATAAAAACAAGTCTGAAATATATTTGGAAAACGGAGGGCCGTGGAAAACTTACTCCATTTGAACCTGGAAGGTAGTGCGTTTGCGTAAGAGACGTCACAATGAAAGTACTATGTTAGCACAGGTACTTCCTGATAAAGAGACTGTTTTCAGTAGGAAGTTGAGTAAATTGATTTACCTTCTCGTGTTTACGGAACTGCTATTTACAGGTTAACCTCCCTTTTCCTTTGAATCCGTAGGAATTGATCTTTTTTTTAATGAATAATTGTGGTTGCTCTTTAGCCCTTAATTAAAGGTTATCACTGTCTCACAGGTTTGTGTAGATTAAGCCTTTTTGTGCTGAAACTTCTTACTGGTATTCCGACAAGGTTGTCGTGGAGATTAAACTGTCTACTGTCTAGAAAGTAATCCAAGTGTGGCGTACCTGGGGCTATAAATCACCAGAGAACCCATTAAAACACCACCAGTCCTGTTCATTTGCGTTTAGACAACTGGCCCCTGTAAAATAGACCGAAATGAATCAATAGTATGTTAAGCTCTGCTATGACCGATATAGCGGTCCGGATTGATTTTTGTTGGTCGAACTTGGAACAGTGGGAAAACGTATTGATTTTCTGGGCCGGCAGGTCCATGTATGTGTAATTGTATGTGTATAATGCCTGGAGAAATGCACGTCAAATAACTTTAAAATGGCCCCTGGATCCTGATCAGTTTTTTCAGGAAGAACCAACGGGGGGAGAAAGACGACCCGTGTGCCACACGCAGTGTTGTGTTCAGGAAATGAGCAGCTCACACTGCTTGGTGTCCTGTGTTCAAGGGCAGATTTAATTTCCGTCAAGAAGTGGGTATTGGTGTCACTCGACATCAAGGGTCATTGTGAACGAGGTCTGACTCCACTTCTGTTCGGGCGTGTGTGAACTGTTGGTCTTACTTCACTTCTCTGTCCATTGCTTGCAGCCTCTCTGAGAAGGTCATTTGGAAGGAGAGGTAGACGTGGGTTCCATT
Source organism: Anguilla anguilla (assembly GCF_013347855.1). Classification (NCBI taxonomy): domain Eukaryota; kingdom Metazoa; phylum Chordata; class Actinopteri; order Anguilliformes; family Anguillidae; genus Anguilla; species Anguilla anguilla. Next base: position 45,279,849 of record NC_049210.1, read on the forward strand.
ATTTATTTAGTTGTAGTGAGTATAGTGTTTTTAGACCCACCACCCCCCCCCCCACCCCCCACCCCCCCTGTGAACACCTACACTACTTAAGTGTGTATATCTATATACCACCACACAACTGTCAGGAATCTCCCTCCTAACTAGTAGCGACTGGACCGTTCAGCTGTTTAGACTGATTTAAATGTCTGCTGAGCAAATTATCACATTTCCATGGTGGAGGACCGGTTTGTGAGTCAATATTTGGGACTAGGCTGGTTTTATTTGCCGTCCTGATGTTCCTCTTGCTGAGGGGAAAAGCTGCAGTTAGCGCGAGTGTGCTACACGCAGGCATCTGCTAATTTACAGACTGGCATTACAGCAGTGTCCCTGTGGGTGATGTCACTCGTGCGAGCGTGTGCACACACGTCTCTCCCGAGACAGCTGTGCGTTTATTTGAGCGCCTCAGATTAATTGGTGAAGTCACAGAGGACAAGGCAGCGCACTGTGGTGGGGTGACTGTGGGGGAAGACTCGGGGTGATGTCTGTGCTGTGTGAAAAGTGGGGCATTGGTGGAGAGGGCCAGTGTCTGGCGGTGGTGTGAGCGTCTGTCTGCATGTCTGTCTGTGAGTGACTGTGTGACTGAGTCTGTGTGTGAGTCCCATGTATCCTTGTGAGAGATTGAAGCATCTGTGGAGAAAGTGAACTCCTGGGAGTGTTAGGGTTGGGTCTGTGAGTCTGTGAGTGTCTCTGTCTGTGAGAGATGGATTGGAGCACTGGTGGAGGAGGTCAGCTCCTGGGAGTGTTGGGTTTGAGGGTGTCTGTGAACGTCTGTGAGAGAGGGATTGGAGCATGGGTGGAGGAGGTGAACTCCTGGGAGTGTTGGGTTTGAGGGTGTCTGTGAGCGTCTGTGAACGTCTGTGAGAGAGGGATTGGAGCATTGGGTGGAGGAGGTGAACTCCTGGGAGGGTTGGGTCTGAGGAAGCACAGATGGAGGCTTTCTGGAGCGAGTGTGTGCTGGTGATTCTCCAGGCCTGCGATCGATAGTGAGCTCTTTCACCATCGCAGCGAAGCAAGATATGAAAAACACGTCACATTCATTTAGCAGAAGCTCTTATACAGAGTGATCACAATGGTGGTACAGACATAGGCCATTTATTTAGAGAAATTAGAAAAGAAAATGTGTATTTATCTTGCTCAGTGGACATTTAAATAAATTTGGAGTCAATTTAGTTTTATCCCCCCACCCCGATAGATGTAAAAGATACCACATTATACTCACTCACCTCACTTCTCCCTGCTAATTTATTAGCCCCCTGGTTGCAATGGGGTTTCCTGTTTTTTGGCAGTTTCATTAAATATATTGTCTTCTTTTAGTAAATATTCAGTCTTTAAAAACGAACAACCAAAACACCGACTTGTGTTGTTATTGTTTAATAAGGAAAAGACTGTTTGTGCTGTAGTGAAATTCCAACCGACCCGAGGCACTGATGGAATGCCACGTACAGTACGTCGGAAATGAGTTTTCTAGTTCTTGGTTGCCAGTTCCACCATTAAAATGAAATTTCTAATTAAGTTCTAATTGGGAAAGGGGTATTGCTCTTCTTGCCACCGAGGTCCCCATTGGTAGTACCGTCACGCTGTGTGACTCAGGGCTGTGTTGTTGGTGATGTGGTTCCGTAGGGAGGGTGTACTTCCACACCCTGCCCCCCCCCGACCCCCCGTCACATTGGCCGTGTTTATGATATGACTCTCTCTCCCCCCCCCGCACTGCCACGCCCCCCCCCACCCACGATCCCGCCATGGCGGACCTCCAGGCACAGCCTCCCTTTTCCCCCCCCCAGCCGAGCACCCGCAGCCTAAGTACACTGTTGATTTATTCTTTTCTTTTTTTTAATTGCACCCTCCGTTCCCTCCTCCACTCCATCTTCCAGGGCCAAACCACTGCCCACCACCTTGTCCATTACACACACCCCTCGCCCCCTCGTCCCCCCCCAAAGACTGGCCCCCCCAGCTGCTTGTTACAGAAAAAATCCTGCCCATGACTCCGCCTCCCCATCATGACTCCGCCCCTTGTCGTGACTCCGCCTCCCACACTAACTCCACTCTGTCACACAGTCGGCATGTAATCAAATGCTTGTTTTATTGTGCACCCACTGTGGTCTGTACGTTGTACTGTGCTAATGCATCGCTCGCTTTGTGTGTATTTTTTGCCTGCCTGTTTTTGTGTGTCGACCTGCTCCTCCTGTCATGCAGTGCAGTGTCACGAATGCATTTGTTTTCCTCCTCCTTATTTTCACCCCACAGCTAATTTAATTACCTGTAATGATTTTTCTCTTTGCTCCTCTCTCTCCGCTTCCGTAGGTGTGGCTGTAAAAATAGGAACAAGTTTTGGTTTTCCCCAGTATCTGTGTAAACGAGTGTTTAATGCATTGAACTGGACGACTCGTTTCAAATTTAATGAGGCATTACATCTGCAGGTGAACGATTTGCTGGAAGCCTAACTTGTTTTTTTGTGGGTTTTTTTTTTTTTGCCTGACTTTAGAGATCTCTTCTGACTCGGGCATTTGATTGAACGTGTCTCTCCAGCGCCGTGGTTACGCGGCACTTCCGCAGTTTTTGTCTGAGGCGCGCGGTGCCAGAGGGGGCGCTGCGGAGCCCGGGACGGGCTGTCGCTAGCCTCCGCCGTTGGTGTGGCACGTTAAACCGAACCCTGGGTTACACATCCCTCACCCGCCGGTCCGCTACGCCGGCTAGCCACGAGCACGCCGCCCAGCTCTTAATGGGGGGGTGGGGGGGGAGCGGGGGGGAGGAAATGTGGGTCACGCCTGTAGCCAGCAAGCTTGTCACCTGACCTCTGTGCTCGCTGCAGCGACTGAGTTTGTACGCAAATGAAACCCGCTCCTTCTCTCCCTCGCGCTTCCCCTTGCGTGTCACAAAGCAGAACGCGCGTGAGAGAGCACGGCTCGCGGACGTTTACCCCCGAGGCACGCGTACATGTGTGCGCAGACGCCAAGTCAGATGAGATCTCGCGAAGTCCCATCGCTTGCGTGGTTTTTTTCCAGTGTCAATCTCAAAGCTTCTGGTTGCAACTTTTCAGTGAGCGGGAAACAGGAAGTCCTTTCCCACAGGGACTTAGGGGGCCACAATCTGTTCTGAGGGGCCCTAGAGTAATCTGTGTCACTTACTCTGAAAGAGCTGCCCATTGTGGACGTGGTAATGGCTTATATAGGTGAACAGGATCATGTCTATGAACGATAAGCCTCTAAGGTTCTTTCCAGAAATTTCCATAAGCCACTCTTGTCGCACGGCCAAAATGGTAGCTATGGAAATGGGTATTTGTGAACTGCCGCGGATTTGAGACAGACACTGAAATTACCACGCAAGTGCAAGAAATTAAACTTGAGAATAGTCTCTGCGATTTTTGTCAGCGATTATTTTCTTATACAATGCTTAAAATGATTGTTTCAAGAATACCAAGGAGATCACAACGTTTTAGATGTCAATGCATACATTCATCTTTTTTTCTGGAAAAAAAAAACAAACAAATCTCTCAAAACACTGTGAAGCATTGTTATCATTGTGGTGTCCAGATCATTGTGAACACTTGACATGCTCTCTCTCTTTCTCTCTCTCCTGTGTGTGATCCTTTTGTGCGATTGACCCCGTAACTATAGCAGCCTGGGAATGACTTGCGTTTTTTGTCTTTGTAGGTTACTGGTACAGCACTTGTAAATGGCGGTCTCCGCCCCTTTGCCTTTTAAGTTTCGCCGTATTCACTGTGTCCCCTCCTGTCCTGTGTCCCGCCCCTGTCCTGTGTCCCGTCCCGTCGCCGTTGTGGCCCGAAAACCCAGGTTCGATCTCCTCGCCGGGGTGGAGGCGGGGCTCGGTGACCCCCCGCATCACCACCTTCCCGTGCCCGGGCTGCCAGCACGACATCGACCTGGGCGAGCGCGGCATCAGCATGCTGTTCCGCAACTTCACGCTGGAGTCCATCGTGGAGCGGTACCGGCAGGCCGCGCGCGCCGCCGTGGCCATCCTGTGCAACGTGTGCAAGCCGCCGCCGCAGGAGGCCACCAAGAGCTGCATGGACTGCAAGGCCAGCTACTGCAACGAGTGCTTCAAGCTCTACCACCCCTGGGGCACCCCCAAGGCGCAGCACGAGTACGTGGGGCCCACCACCAACTTCAGGCCCAAGGTGCACACCCCCCCCCTTTCCCTCCTGCACCCTCACCCACTGCCCCGACTTCCCCCCCATTCCCGCCCGGTCCCGCCCTGTTTGATTGGGTGTCACATGGGACACGTTAGCGTAGCATGAAGGCTAGTCACACAGGAGTAACACTAGGGACTCGGTTACAGTGTCAGATTTGCACTTTTGTGCTAAAAATGGCCAGCATGACACCCATGGGGGAGATTTTGCTTTGTTGATGAGCAGTACCTTAAACGCGTTGTGAACTAGTGTGGGAACCGTCAGTGTTTGTAAAAGTGTTCTGTCTGAGTTCTGAGAGGTCGTGTAATGAGATATCAATGCTAAATGCTCTGGGGAGATGGGGAGAATTTGGTTGAACGCTCCCTGTCATCACTCTAGAGTCGTGGAGTACAGGGAGTAAATCGCTTGTTATTCACAGCATTGCGCTGTGCTAGCTTAGCCAGATAGCTAGCCCCCTGACGGTGGCAGAAATGGCCGACAGTCCCAAAATGGCTGACGTGTGCTCTGTTCCTCAGGTGCTGATGTGTCCGGAGCACGAGATGGAGAAGGTGAACATGTACTGCGAGGTGTGCCGGCGTCCGGTGTGCCACCTCTGCAAGCTGGGCGGCTCCCACGCCAACCACAGGGTCACGTCCATGAGCAGCGCGTACAAGATCCTCAAGGTACGCCTGACGCGCCGGCCAATCGGAACCAGCGATCGGCTCGACGCTTATCGAAGGGGAAAGTACATTCTTATGAGTGCCGGCTTGACCTTTTTTTACCGTGTACCCGTTAGAGCCAGGCTGGTGCCCTCGGGTGTTTTCGCTGCGTGCGAACAGATTCGTTTACGCTAACGGTCACGGACGGATAGCGTCCGTTAGCATGCGCTCGGGTGTCGAGCGTTATCCGAGAGGCTGTGCTGTAGGGCCGGGCCTGAGGGCGTTTCGTGAGGTTAGCCTCAGGGCAGAACTGTCGCCCGGTGAAATTAAGGGCTGTGGATTCTGCCCTAATTTGCGTAGTTTGAGATGACCTAAAACACAGGCCACCGTGGCGTCCATTTTTAATGGGCTCATTTGTTGCTATAATATCTATCAAACTTGTCTGTGTTCTCTGAGAGCACGGGGAGGTGGTTGAGGGGGGGCGGGGGGCGTATTGGGTGTACATAAATAACCGGAATCTGTCAGGAAGGGATTGAGTTTCCACCAGAGATACTCTAGCTCTTATAATACTGTGTTATCGTTTTCAACAGGAGAAGCTTTCAAAGAGTATCCATTACCTAATCAGCAAAGAGGACAAAGTCAGGACTCAGATTTCCGAGCTGGAGGTGTTGATTAGTCAAACCGAGGTGAGCATCTCGTCCAATGGGAACGGGGCAGGAGGTACTTTCACTGTTGACCTGTGTGTGTGCGTGTGTGCGTGTGTGTGTTTTTTTTCCATTGCAGTCAATAACTCTGATGTGCAAATCTATTCAAAAGCGCGCTGTTTATCCTACGTATGGATGCTGTTCTATTCAAACTGGCTCACAAATTTAAACCCCAATATTTGTGTTCAGAGCTAAAACTAGCTGGAGAGGAAGTTTATTTAATTAAATGTATGAAAGCTTAGACGCAGGTTATCAGAACAGCACTGCGGGCCCAAGCCTAGGCCTGCATATCATTTGAATAATTCTCTCTTGTGAAGCCTAGTTTATTTGTTTTGCGTTGTAACCTTTATATTTATACACAGCCTGGGACCACAAAATTCAAAACTTTATTTTCTTCAGTGTTCGTGAATGGCCCTTTTATTGTGAAGCTGCCCATGGCACAGCTGAATATATTCAAATCACTAGATTTTATATTGGTATATATTCTGGAGAAAGTTTGTTAGCTGAAATAATTTTAATTATGCAGCTATTGCAGTGCGTTTGGACCATTGCCTGTAATATCGCATCCGAACAGACGTGATTACCTGAATATAATTTGCACAATTTAAAAACACTATTTCTAACTTTGTGTGCTTTTTGTATTTTTAATTAGAGCATTAAAATGTTTTATATCTGATGATAAAAGGCTGTCAGTTTCATTGCAAGGACAACACATGCATATTCCTTGCTGCCCTGTGTGTTTTTGGCTGCGTTTACACTGATTGGTCCTTTAGACGTCTGCATCATTTCCTGTGTTCAGGACATGAGAAAGTCCTTCATGCTGAGATCGGAAGGGACATTCTCTTCCAGTAGTGCTGGGCAATGATATTCTCTATTAGTACCAAACAGTATAAAGTGGCGTTTGGGTGGGTGGGTGGGTGTTGATCAGTTCTCCCCTGGGATCTCGATGGGTCAAGTGATCCTGTTTTCTTAACACATTCCTGGCATTATTGCCAAATATAGGATGCTAATGACCAGAGGTAAAAAAAATAAAAAAGCGTCAACAAAACAACAGCTAGCCAAACACAGCCACGTGTCCCTGCTCATATAACCTTAGGCTACAGGTGCTTCTGACCCTGAAATTCTGCTCTCTGCTGTTCAAATTCAGTTTGAATGCAGGGCAGCTTCAAACCTTCAGACATGCTTTAGTTTAACATAAATGTACAAGATCCTCCTATGATCAAATCAGTTTTTCGTAATGGTACATTGTATTTACCTGCACACGGACTGTCATTGTCACCAATTTCTGCAGTTCCTGTAGTTAAATCCTACTAAAAGACTGACCGTGACTTCTTTGGTTCTCCTTAAATGCTGTATGCCATAGTCTACAGTTTTGTCATCAGTGTACAGTTCAGTGTGTATTAATGGGAAGACATGTAGTAATCTCTCATACACAGTCCCTGATCCTTCTTCTGTGCTCAGTCTGTATATGTTGTTTGCGTAAAAAATTACAAAGAATAATTGAGTAGTAAAAATAATGTAATAATCACAAAGAACATGGCTTGACTGTATTTTAACTACACGTATAAATGTGTTTTAATTACATGTGGGATTTATGGAAAAACATGAGGGGATAATTATACATGATGTACATTCGCTGCTACAATGTTAGGCCTCATCTTTGTCTGTACTGTGAACAGGCAGAGGCTTTCACTCACTTAAATACAAGGACTGTACTCTCCCACAGCCCCCCACTTTGTGATGTAAATGGAGCTGGCTGGGGGGGGGGGGGAGGGGGGGGAGGGGGGGGGGTTGGCTAACTATCAATAACTTCAGTTCTTTTGAAAGAACTAAATAACTGCCGGTCTTCCCTGTGTGCGGGAACAATGCCTTCAGCTGAAGGGATTCCTCAGTGTAGACAGTGCTAGGTAATGGTTTAACAAAGCTTTTCTAACTCTTTGAAAATCCTTTAATGGCATGCTCTGCCCCACAGCTTTAAGTTGTAAATCTCACTGGAATGGAAAATGACATTTAGATTTGGAACAAACACTGTATAGATTGATACTTTAAATGAACAGCATGTCCCATAAGTGTGCTCTCATTGGTACATTAATCTTAAAATGAAAAATGTGAGAAGTGCCATAGTGTACAGTAGCAGGTCAGGCCTTGCTTAAGACGTGTCCCAGCGTTAAATAATGGCATTTCTGCACTGGAATCCGTATGACCCAAACTCCTCCCGATGGGTGTGACTGGTTGAGCCCTTTTTCTAAATGTTTTTCTACCTTTAACTGTAAAAAAAAAGTTGAAATGTAAATTTTTTGACATGACTGGATTTGTGCGGGACGCCACATTTGGCCAAATTTGGGCATATTTTGACACGTTTGGCAGATTTGATTGATAAACTGCCAGCAGAAGTATGTCACGTAGAGGATCCGTGCTAGCGCATGAATTCCTGGGACGTGTGGAAGATGATTGCTGTGACTTGACCTGGGTAGAAACGCAGAGCTCCTTGTAGCATAACGTTAGCATGGCCCGTTTTGGCTTTTATCTGTTGGAACTGAACTGTGGCTGAACTGCAGGGTGCCTTTGGGGACACTGGGCCTCATTCACAAAACTTCTTAAATTATCCTTACTTTTGTTCTTAAAAATGTTTTGACGAAAAAAACCAATATGGGATTCGTGATGCGTGCAGACTGTTGTTTTTGTGCGTATCCCAGCTGCATGAGACAATGAATGCTGACTGTTTTTTTAAAAAATTTTATGCGCAATACTGTTCTTGTGATTAGCATAGGGAAACAGCCTGTAACAAGTGTTCCGTACGAACGCTTCGGTAATCGCCGTGGTTACGGCGTGCGCGCGTTGGTGTCGGCACACGCGCGTCTCACGCCCTCCTCGCCGCGGCCGCGGCGTCCCTCTCTCCCTCGCCTCGCAGGAGAACGGCGCGGAGGCGGAGCGGCGCGCCCACGAGCACTTCGACCGGCTCTTCGCCATCCTGCAGGAGAAGAAGGACGAGATGCTGCGGTCCATCGAGGGGTCTCGCGCGCGGCGCCTGGGCAGCCTGCGGGGCCAGGTGGACGAGTACCAGGGCATGCTGGAGAACAGCGGCCTGGTGGGCTACGCGCAGGAGGTGCTCAAGGAGACCGACCAGTCCTGCTTCGTCCAGACCGCCAAGCAGCTGCACAACAGGTCCGGGTTGGCTCTCTGTCCGTGCTTAACCCCACCCAAAACCACCCCCTACCTCCACCCCACCACCCCCTTTCCATCATGCTCTTGCCAGGCTGTGATGTTCCTCCAGCAGAACCACCCCTACCTCTTGTTCCGGAAGGGTGTTCCTGGCCACTGGTCACATGAGGACTCTTAATGTCTCTTAAATGGGATTGGCTGCTGTTTGGCTGCCCGTTGAGAGTCGTAGAATCAGTCTCCTTACATACGATATAAACCTCTGTCTTAGGGGACTGTTTTGGTGAGGGCCTGACCATGTGCTTGTAGGCTTTCCGCTTTTTTTTAAAGTGACACGTGTGGGCGGATTGGTCCTGCAAGTTTAATTTTAACAGGCCTAACGTTCTCTGCCCTAATCCTGATAATTGATCTCCATTAGATTCAAAGCGGCTTGAAAAACCCACTGAGGCTTTGGGCTACCTGAAGCCATAGTTGTTTTCCCTCCTTTTTTTCCAGTAGCACAGTGGCCAGTGTGCTTAGATCCAAGGTCTCAAACTCCTGGTCCTGGAGGAAGGGAGGGAGGGAGGGAGGGAGGGAGGGAGGGTTGTTGTGATTTTCATTTCCATCAGCAGCCAATTTAGGCCTTGGAAACAAGGTGTGCAGACTCTAGCCAATCAATGCTTTAAATGAAGCACTTCAGTGCGGGAACACCTCAAAAAACCAGCAGACGCAGATAGCCCTCAAGGATTTGAGTTTGAGATCCCTTGTTTTTTTCTTTATTTTTTGTGGGGGGGATGGAGGGAGGGTGTCTACCAGGGGTTCATATGTTTGGTTGGGGTACTGAGGTCATACCATTTGATTTACCAGCATTATCAAACCGTAATGAACTACAGACTACACTGACACCATGAATAAAGCTCCATGGTAGCATAGTGGTTAGGGGACTGTGCTTGCAGACGAAGATCACAGGGTCGATTTGCAGGTGGGGCTCTGCTGTTATACCCTCCGGCCAGGTACCTGCTCCTGGACCTGAGCTGAGTCAGTAAAATACGCGGCTGCATGAATAATTGTATGCAAAAGAATGTGAACCGTGCAAATGGCTGTGAATGAGAGCATCTGCTAAATGCCGGGAATGTAAATGCAACTTCAGTCAAATTTTTTTTGAAAAGTGCTTCGCTTGCAGTAAGTCGCAGACGTGGTTTTCACGTTCGAGGCAAATTGTGCGGGGGAATCGACTGCATTGCTCACAGTAGACCTTTCTTCTTCTTCTTTTTTTTTAAAGGTACAGTTCCTGTTCTAACAAAAGTATTTAAGTCTTGCAGGAAAAAAAAAAAAAAGTTTTGGACCAATCGCTGCCCCTCCTGTGTTCCAGAATCCAGAAAGCTACGGAGTCTCTGAAGACCTTCCACCCGGCGGCTGACCCCTCCTTCGAGGACTACGTCCTGGACGTGTCCAAGGAGGAGGCCGTGCTGAAGGAGCTGTCTTTCGGGGGAGGTGAGGGTTCGGCTAACGCCCTCGCGGGTCACTCTCGCCTCTGAGGATCCGCGCGCCTGTGGTCCTCATCCTGTCCGGCTTTTCTCTTACGAAAGCTCCTTAACCCCGTGCCTCTTACCCCTGGGGCTTTGCAGCGTGCCTGACATCACAGCGTTGACAAAACAGGAAGTGCGAACTGCTGTTTCTAGAACGTTCTTCAGGAAGGGGGAAAAAAATTGCCTGGAGGTGCTAAACCGAGCTGACTCCCTGCAAAAAAACGACGGTTGTGCAAAAACTGGAAAATGCCCTGAAAGTAGTAAATGGGCAGATTGTGAAAGAAAGAAAAGTATTTATTTTATTTATTTATTTTTATTTTTTGAAGTAACTGTCAGTGCTGATCCTGTCAGATTACTCCCAAACGCGAGGACAGAGGTGTGTTTCACAGATTAGTGTAGCTTAATGGGCTTGTTGTGTGGCCAGCCTGCACGCTGTAAGTATTGCCAAAGAGCGACCGCGTCATCGCGTCTAACCGTGAGCTGGGGGGAGCGGCGCTGGCTAGACCGACCCCTGGGGGGTCAGGAGAGGGGGCTATTTAGGAAGAGGTCAGCGGCCCAATCCTGAGAGCTGCATGGTTTTTAAAAATCCCTGTTAATAAATGACCAGGTCAGGGTGGCCTCAGTCTGAGGCCCTGTTTTGCACCAGGTTTTAAAAAGGCACGTTAGGGTGATTATATGACAAAAACATGTTAAATCCCAGGGAGAATGTGCGGTTGGACATGCCAGTAATCGGCCTCATGGGGCTTTAGCTAATGTTTGTCAAACTGAATACATCGCTTTGGGTTCATTTGGACATGGGGCTACACCTAACTTTTTAATTAACTAAGTGTAGAAATGATCTTCAAAATCCAGTTGTACAGGTGTACATGATAATTGATGAATGTATGTTAAATTGCTGCTCATTTCATGTAAATGGTTATGGTTTACATTTTGCGGAGTCCGTACAGAGGAAGAGCTCCTGATGTAAGTGTAGGTACTGACCTTCATAAGACCTCTAACGTTGGTTAGGTTCAGTGCTACTTCACGTCACGGTTCATGAACTCAGTAGGAAATTTATGCTCGCTTGCGTGACTGAGTTCAACCTTTTCCATCCTCTTTATCCATTTCTACTCGCTCTCTGAATTTCAGAGAACAATAAATGAACAAATCATGTCTTGTGCTGATGGAGAGCATTTTTATTTTAGTCAAAGCACGTGAACATGGATGAAGACATTTTACAGTGTGAAAATCAGGAGGTGAGTTTCTGCACACGTGCGCTTGTGTGTCACTGGGAGGAAAAATCGAACCTTTCTTACAGCAGACGTCAGTTGCAGTCTTGGGACAGTCCCGTGCTTTGCTTGCCTGCAGTGTCTGAAGATTTAATGATTCCTTCCTTTACTTAACAAAATGGACAGCCTGTGTGCATCATCAGCATCCTTTAAATAGAATCTCTTTAAGAGACACCTTGGGTTTTTATATGGACGTAAAACGCAATGGAGACAAGGTTATTTATTTATTTTTTATTTTTTCGCTGTGCCGAACATTAAAGTTACCCTTCACAGTGCAGCAGATAGTGTGCCTGAAATGTTTTATGATTTGATTATAAAAAATAAAAGGACACAAAACGGTGTCCTTCGTATTAAACACGCCTGTCCTCTCTCCAGTGGGGGGGGGGGGGGGGAACCCACAGTGGGATTTCCCCTGAGTTTCATTTTCTATTACAAAAATGTAATTTCCCTGTCCAAGAACATCCAATTCATACGTGTTAAGTAGTCATTCTACCGTGAGCCTCCAGTGAAGTTATCCGAGAACCGTCGTAATTTCTGTCCGGAGATCCGCTTATAGGAAGCCCTCTCCGTGCCGGAGTGCACAGGGCCCTTGTGTTACCCGTGTTCCTCTGCTCTCTGGCGCAGCCTAAGCCGTTTAAATCCCGTTACTGCACTCTGCAGGAATAAAGACCACCACGCGGATGCCATCAATCCACAGCGCGCCTCTTTAAACGACTAAGTGGGCGGAATGCCTCTGCCAGCTTTTGGGGGGGGCGGCGAGCCTCCCCAACCCCCTCCCCCCGACTCCGCCGTAGATTAATGTCCGGCATTACTCCGAATTGATCACGTTGGAAAAGAAGCCCAACGCTGCAAATCTGTCTTTCTCTCACTTTATGGATGGACCCCCCCCCCCGCCCCATACACGTCGGAATTGGCATGGCAACCGCACCCTTCAGACCGAATCGTTTTCCTGCTCCTCCCTGCTCTTCAAGTCCAGATTTTTTTCTGGTCTTTTATCAATGGCGTGTGGCTAGAAAGGCGTATAAATCTTCACGTTGAGCGTTCTGGACGTATGCAAAAAAAAAAAAAAAAAGGCCTTTCCGTTTTTCTCGAGGCTCCTCTTGGGCACGGCTGCTTTGTGGCTGCAGAGTCGATGGCCTCCCTCTCTGCCGTGTGAGGTGCCTCCAGAAGCAGATCGATGGCCCGGGTTCCGGGGCGGAGCTCTCAGGCTTCCAGCCCCCCCCCCCCCCTCAGTCGAGTGAGGCGGCTACCCCGGCGGGACGGAGCGTCCGCTTCTCTGATTGGCTACGGGAATTTTTGAAATCCCTCGTGGGGAGGGAGAGGGGAATCGCACAACGCACTTTGCTGGGAACTCTTTGCTGTGTGTTCATTTCGCCCCAACGTTCCATTAATGCAAATGCAGCAGAGATGGTTTTGCATTATCAGAAATGTTAATGCGCAGATTAGAGTGGCGAGGTAATTGATTTTTTGCGTGTGAAATACTTTTAACCGTCTATCCCTTTCCTGAAGGAGTGGGAAAATGTTTTTCGGAAAAAAAAAAAATCTGTATTGATGGGTAAGTCTAAACTGCTGATGCAGCATGACTGTGCCCAAAGAAAGTGGGGGCTAAAGATACTAAACACAAATGCAGCCAGAGACTGGTATAATCTCCTGGTGCCATCAGCAGGTTTATGATTTTTTTATGTTATTGACAAAGAACCCTTGTCTTCAACAGATGCAGTTCCAGCACTTCTCACGATGAGCTGTGTACTCAGAATTTATTTTTGGAAATGTGGTTAAGTAAATCTCACGTGTCCTAATGTTGTGTGAGATCTCGAAAGACCTGTTTTAATACATGAAATCCACACGAACACCTCTTTTTTTTGATGCTTCAGCAGAGTTCCTCTTCAAATGTGTGAACAATGACCATATTCCCTTCCTCTTCCTGTTCTCTTCCTCCTCCTGTTCCCTTCCTCCTCTTTCTCTCCAGTGCCCGATCCCCCCGTCATCGACAGGACGCGGAGTCGCGTGTACAACGAGGGGCTGATCTGCTGGGACGTCCCGGAGGACGGCCTGCCCACGGACCAGCACTTCCTGGAGTTCAGGAAGCTCGGCGGGGGCAGCGGCGGTGGCGGCGGCGAGGAAGAGGAGGAGGGGGGCGGAGATTGGCGGGTCAGGGAGAAGGTGTACGGCTCCAGCTCCGTGGTGTGCGCCCTGGAGGGCGACAGCGTGTACTCCTTCAGGGTCCGAAGCCGCCGTGAAGCCTTCTTCAGCGCCTACGGCCCGGAAGTGTCCTTCCACACCCCGCCCGCGCCAGGTACGCGCCGCCGCACACCTGTCAGAGGAGCTTCGGCTCCCCCCACCCCCAAATCCCCCCCCAACCGCTTCCCCTCGGGCTGCAGAGCAAACCGGGCTGAAATCAGGTCCAGTTTACATGAAACTGTGGTAAATTGGGGGAAACTGGGGAAATTGGGATGACCCTTCTTCAGATTTCTCAGATTTTCCATAATAGATTATTCATACAGTGGAAGGATGTTTTGCAAAAGTTTTAGCTTCTTTTGAAAATAGACATTGTATGAATGTTCAAGCACTTTTGCATTGTCGAGTGGGTGTTGCATATCACAATGAGAACCAAAAAGTGTAACTCATCTTATAGCGATGGACTGTTATCATGTCCATAAAAAGCGCGATGCGTAAACAGTTTACATTCCAGCACTGGCAGAGTCCTGATTAGGGAGCCGCGGGGTCCTCCCCCCTTTCAGAGCGGCCGTCCGTCTGGAACGGGGGCGCGCTCGAGCCGCGGCCCTAATTACAGGGAGCCGTAGCTGTCCCAGGGTGCACTGCTGTCATACCCATCAACCTTCAGCTCTCCGTCACCAACGGCAACCTCAGCGTAGCTTACAGAAGCCGTTGGGCGGCCTCCTTCCGGAGTAAGCGTTATTCATTTGACACCATTTTCACCGTTGCAAAAAACTGAGCTCCCAGACAAGCCTGCTGGCTGACCTTTGACCCCTATTGTTCATGGCTCCTTCTGCACATTCAGGGCAAGCTGACCGTTATGACATCGTGCGTGATGAGCGCTTGCCTGTTTGTTGAAAGGACTCCGATGGCATGTATTCAAACGCAGGCACAACCGCAGCGAAAGCTCCCCGTTTTATTTTCCAAGTAGTGATTGCAAAACAGAAGATTTTATTTTTTGTGTGTTTGTTTCTCCTCTTCATTGGTTTAACTTGAACGAGGGTAGAGCTGCCGGATGGGCCATTATTTAGCGAAACAATGAGAAGAAACGGCAGTTTCTTAAAATGGCAGTTGGGAAACAGAAGGAATATGGAGCTTCGGGTGTTGCCTTGTCTCTTCAGCTTGTGATGCCAAAAACAACATAATTAGGCTCCTGCTGAAACTGTGCCTAATAATAATCATCACTCGTAGTCATAATAATTAAAATATAATGATCATAATTAGTGTATTGTATAAATAATCATCACAAATATGAGTCATGGTAAATCTAATCATAAAAAGAATAAAAATGAATGTTTTCTGTAATCGGGCAGATCAGTTTATAACCAGCTCGCGTCCATTGATGAATTATGTGGTACAATAAATGTGCCGTTACTATTTCACGTATATGTGGCAGACGTCTTTATCCATGAGACGGGACGGGGTTTTTTGGATACGTAGTGGAAAACGTAAATTATCCTAATTTACAACGTCTTCTTTCTTTTTGGTGAAATGACTGCTAGCGCAGATGGGCTAATTGGACGAGGGTTGTCATGGTAACGTTTTAGCTCCTCACATGCAAGTGTAAGTGTTTCGGTGAAAGTGAAGAGCTTTTTAATCGCCCCCATTGAAAATCTGTCAGGGTATTTCTTACACAGGTTTAGGGAAGATTAGACAGATGTCTGCTTCCTGAAATGATATTTTGGATCAAACACAGACCATAACTGGCAGTATTCATTTCCGAGATTAAGCTTTTTTAATGACTGGAAGACATGTTTATGACTCTTCAGCTTGCTGAGAGAGACTATAAAATTATTTTTTTTAAACCGCTCGTTTTCCACAAGCTCTTAAATGGTGTCGAGCACTTCAGACTAAACGTGTTGATGATCCTGCTTCAAGCAATGGGCTTGGCTCAGATTAATGTTTTTCTTATAATGGTTGTAATAAGGATTAGGTTTGGGATGGCAGGTCCTGGATCAGTTACTGCGCAAGCACGCAAAGCCTCCAACATTCACAGTTGAGCGCTGCCAACATTCTCACAGCTCAGATTAATGAATGAAACTGCCTTCTAGATTCTTTGAACAATGGGGAAAAAAATGCAGTGATTTTATTGATGAATTTATTAGTTTATTTCCGACCCATTTTTTAATTGCTTTTCCAGCAGGGACGAAAGGGGTAGAATATAAACTATAAAAAGGGAATAAGTGCATCGAGGATCATGTGCGAACACATGAAATGGAAAATTTAAAAAGTGAAGTCGGATCTGCATGCCTGGCTAGCCGTGTCCCAGCTGGCGTTGGGCCCGGGGGGTACTGAACACTGATTCGCCGAGGCGGATTCGCATTCCTCTGCTCTCTGAGATGCGCAGGAGCGAACGAGCTGTGCGTTAGTAATGAGCTGGAATTCCAGATCGCCGCGGAGCTTCGACGAGATTGGGCGAGCCGGCGCTCCCCTGTCCCGTCGTCTCTCCCTCTCTCTGTCCCGGGACAGCGTGGAGACTCCGCAGCGTTTGCCCTGAGCATCCCCCAGCCCCCAACCAGGATGTGGGTGAACTCTTACCCCACAGGATTTCGAATTGTAATTCTAAAGGATTTTGGCACCAGTGTTTTTGCTGGAGAAAAAAGCAGCGGATGATGTTGGCACGGAATGAAAGATCTTTTTGTGGCACCTCATACTGCTTTTTCCTGTTCAAAATTATTTTGCAAAATTAATGCGGCACAGTAATTTATTTGCATTTAGATCTTGACTCAGGAGGGGATTTTAAAAGATAAAAATGTTCAAGCTGTGGTTATAACCAATTTTAGATTTTTGCAGTACATCATTTTGAATGTTTTGGATTGAAATGATTATTTTAACATCCGAAGAGATGTTCTCAGATAAAGTTAATATTTTGATGTGAATTCTCGCAGATCAGCAGACATGTAGCCTCGAAATGTAGATGTGAAATTTTGTTTCATTATTAATAATGACTGGCTTTGCAGTTCAATTAAAATGAGGTTTAATAATACATTGAATTGAGTAGGCTAATGACTGCTGTACATTCGAGATGAAGTATGGTTTTTCCCTCAATTATTAAAAAGTATTCGTACTTTGATATAACAGAATTGAAATCCCTTTACTTGAACATCAGACACTTTATATCGTTGTACACATGCATCCTGTCCCATCAATGATTAATACAGCAATTTCCCAGTGCTTTCAAAACAAAGATAAAACAAGAAACTGCAGCATCTGCTATTGTTCCTATTGTTACTTGGTGACAATGGCGCCCCCTTCTGATCAGCCAATAAACCGAACTTTACTACAGATATTTTAGATTAATTTAAGGCTTTAGGCTGCTGTTTCTACTCTGATTTAAACTGGCTCACCTAAGCCAGAATTATGTATAGTGTTCTTCCAAAATACAAGCCCGAGACCATATATTCCTTTTTGTAGCGATTTCTCTTTCTTACTTGTGAGTATAATGGTATAAACTGCTGTGAAATCGTATTTAAATAAATTTATTGTATTAAAACTACATATGTTTAACATAATACCATTGAACATGATATATTTTATCATTGTAAATGACTGTATTGTAGCATACTCTGGTTTTTGCTGTTTGAGGAAGTTCAATTTTAGTACTTCAAACTGCTTAGGTTTCATGGCGTTGGCTGTAATGTAAACGGTCTGTTGAAAATAGCTCATGATGGGCTGAAATGATATTTTCAGTGTAAATACAGCCTGGGGAGACACAGGGTCGGCTGGTTTTTGTTTTCACCTTAAATACAACAGCC
Organism: Anguilla anguilla; assembly: GCF_013347855.1. NCBI lineage: Eukaryota > Metazoa > Chordata > Actinopteri > Anguilliformes > Anguillidae > Anguilla > Anguilla anguilla. Next base: position 45,297,284 of record NC_049210.1, read on the forward strand.
AAGAAACCAGGTGAGGTCAGTTAACTGTGTAATCGCATTTGAGCAATTCAGTGCCGAGTAAACATCAAAAACCAGCAGACCCTGCGGCTCTCCAGGACCTGGGTTGGCCACCCCTGATATAAACAGTGAACTGTGAAGCTAGCTGTTAAGCTGTGAAACACGAGCTGTTAAAAGTTCTCAGAGCGGCAGTTAGTCACGTTTTTTTTCTTTTTTTTTTTTTTCCCCTCTCTCTCTCAGTGTTCAGCTTCTTGTTCAACGACAAGTGCGGCTTCAGCCCCGAGCGGCTGTCGCTGAGCGTGCGGCGGGACGCGGTGGAGAGCGTGGCGGGGCTGCCCTTCCTGCTGGCGGCCGAGCGCGTGCAGACCGGGGCCTACGTCTGCCTGGACTACATCATCGGCGACGCCGGCGTCTCGCAGGGCCGCCACTTCTGGGCCTTCCACGTGCAGCCGCACTCCTACCTGGTCAAGGTGGGCGTGGCCTCCGACTCCAAGCTGCAGGAGTGGTTCCACAGCCCGCGCGACACCAGCAGCCCCAGGTGAGCAGGCCTAGCTCCGCCGGGGGGCTACTTCCAGGCCGTTTCTTCCATTGTGAAACTTTTTACAGGCCAATACAAGGCTGATGTTTACACATACATTGAGATTGTCACTAACTGTCAAGATGCTTGTAAACCTAATTTAGCTAAACTACATCTATCAAATTAAACCTTTTTGAGGGCCATTTGTGATTGGGAAACGTAAACCTAATTGTTAGTAACCGTAATTTAGCCTAACCTACCTAAACCTTTTTCAGGGCCATTTGTGATTGGGGAAATATGTAAGTTTGTAAAATGGCGGCCCCTGCTCGGTTGCTGCCCTGGCTTGGTGTGATGTCGTTGAGGGTTTGACCCGCTCTCCGTCTCCGCAGGTACGACCACGACAGCGGCCACGACAGCGGCAGCGAGGACACCTGCTACGAGCTGTCCCAGCCCTTCACCCTGCTCACCGTGGGGATGGGCAAGCTCTTCATCCCCAAGGGCTCCGTCGCCGCGGCGGCGGCCACCGGCGACCACGCCAACCGCGTGCTGCCCATGCCCCAGCGCATCGGCGTCTGCCTGGACTACGAGGAGGGGCGGGTCTTCTTCTACGACGCCGACAGCATGCGCTGCCTGTACGAGCGCCAGGTGGACTGCACGGGCACCATGTACCCCGCCTTCGCCCTGATGGGCAGCGGGGGGGTGCACCTGGAGGAGGTCATCACCGCCAAGCGGCTGGCGTACGATGGGGAGGGGCAGTAGACGCCCGTACCCCCCCACCGTGTGTGGTCCCACCCCCCCCCCCCCACACCTTCCTGCCGGTCCTCCTATCTGGTCTCTGCCTTCGAGATCTTTCTCGTAGCCGTTGGCAACCGCCTCCATCTCCCGTACCAATTTAAGTTGGTTTGCATCACGCCGCACGCCAGGAACACCTCACTGATGTAGCGCTACTGTAATACTAAGCCAAGTGAAAACCTGAAAAACCTTGCCTATGACCACTGGTGTGCCTTGACCCTTTTAGGTGAATTATGGCTTACAACAATAGTAATAATGATGGTAACAATAATAATAATGAGGATGATCATAATACCATCTTGAAGATGATCAGTAATAATAATGGTACTAAGTGAGCCTTGGTTATGGGGTCTGCACGGGGGACCGAGCGTCCAATTACCAAAATCTGTGAAAGATGAAAAAGTTCACGACTGACATCCACGCAATTATAACTGACATGCACAAACATGTCAGATGTAGTCCCCCCTCAGCCCCTTTGTAAATGTTTTTTTTTTGTTTGTTTTTTGTGAAAGGGTTTTTTAAAATGGTCAAGGGGAGTTTGGATATTGTCTGGTTATTTTTCAAGGCCAACCATAAATGTTAGAACATTTGAATACTAATTAAATACACGGTAGGGGTGAAGTTTTCCATTTCGAAAGTTTCACAGGGTGAATTGATCAAAGGCACAATCAATTAAATATCTACTTTTTTAAAAATGAGGGTTATTTAATAGATAAGAAGTCGAAGGGTAAGAAGTTGCGTATTGCAGTATTAAAGTTATTCATCAGAGTAGTGCTTTTGAAAGTTAGATTTAATACCCCCCCTTTTCCTTTTACACTATATTCACTTGCACATAGCCTGTAGATGTGGTCACTATAGTTGTAATGTAACGTGTTGATAAGATTTCACACATTTCTTTTGAAGGATATCTGTTCACTGCAATCGATAGAAAGTTATTCATTGGGAAACTAGTTGGGAGCACCTTGCACATTAGTATCTGAAGTTTCCCTACCTTCTCAACACTACTTAATAGCTTAACACCTTTCCCCGCTTGATTTAGGGTTGTAAGGTAACTATTTAGCAATTCAGATTTGAGCTCCACAAAATGCAATGCACCTTTTCACTAACTTGACTTTAATCCAAATCACATGCACAGATTTTTTTTTTTTTAAAGAAAAGCTTATTCGTTAACTGTTCCACAAAGAATAAATTGCAGTTGCACTATGTTGATGTCGATCATGAAATGAAATATATATTTCTTAATTCTAAAGAACCGATAATGAAAATACATTGGTCTCATCCGGTGTCTTTACCTATTTGGAAGATGTAGTGAGGAAAGCTGATCGTGTATATATTTGTACCTGTGCGCTGTACGCTGTTCGTGTTTTGGATTTCAATTCTTCTACTACTTAGATGGGTCTCGTAAACACCGAGAATGTATTTCTGTACGCGAGACAAGGCGTGAAAGTAAAAGCAGGTTTGAGCTGCACGCGTGCTGCTACTCGAGCCTCTCGCTGGACGCGCGTCTTTTTCAATCAGTCCATCTTGGAAAGAAACGCAGCGTGACGAATGTTGTTAACTGCGGGGAGCGGAGATCGTCCGGCGGTCCGTCTGTCGATCGGCCCTCGTGGAACAGGTCCGCGGTGTTGTGGTGGCCGCGCGGAAGTTCGGGCTGCTCGTGTCTTTTTTTCCCCCCTCAAAAGGGATGTGTTTTTTTAAGGTAACTGGAATATCTGTCGGTCTGGCCAGGGTGTTTCGCTGTAATAAGTTGTGTGAGTTACCTCAGGATCTTGCCCCCCGTCGGGCTTTAGCTACCTACCTCCTTGCTGTACCCTGGCGCAACCTCTTAATTGTACATAATTTTCTCAGCTCAGCTACAGAAACAAAGCAAAAAAATAAATAAACATTTTTTGCTTTGCGAGGCAATTGGAATTTGTTTGCTGCATAGCGTATTTTCACTGATTTATATTTCAACAGAGATGGTACACAACCTGTAATTTCTCTTTTCCGGAAGGTTCTTCCTGCAGAGCCAGTCTCACTGGTTACGTGTGAATAATACTGAAAAATGAATTTGCTGAGGCACAGAGGAATACTCGATTCATTTTTAAAATTAAGCATTTAAGCAAAGCTTTTCTTATTTTTGTATTTTAGCCTTTGAAAATGTGCATATCTAAAGACTGAATATGATATCTGGCTGGAATGCAGCCAAAAAGGAGGAAAAGTATGTAAATGTATTTCTAATATTGGATGCCTCTTGGACACACAGTAAAAAAAAAAAAAAAAAAAAATCTGACTTAGCTGAATCTATTCAAACCAATTAAATCGTCTGCTGTTCCTGGTGCTATTCACGATCCTTCGGCAAAATACGGAAGGCTAACACAATAACCATCACTTGTTTAGGGCTTGTTTATTTGTTTGATTCTTTATTCGTTTAGTTTGAAAACCGCCTCTTTAAGCCATAGCTGTAAAAGTTATGTTTTGTTTAAAATGAGACCAGTGAGGAAAATTGGATCTGATTTTACGACTGCCGTGATCACAGGGCTTTTTCGAAATGTGCTCTTGGCTTTTCTGTCCTCTGTTTTTGTTTTGAGTGTTTGAGTGTCTTAAGAGTTTCTCTTTTGTGTTTGTGGTGATTTGTTTTTTTTTTAAATTTTGTGTGAATATTGTAATCATTTGTGGCATTTGGGTACGGACTAATGGGTGTTGATAAAACTAAAGAAAGTATCTTTTTTTGTTGTACTACTTGGATGTGAAACTTGCTGAGAACCTCCTGCATATCTTTTTGATATCTGGTGCTTGGTTTCCATCAGAATCCATGCAGGGGAGATATGCAGGCTTTCTACAGTGGATTACATAATCAATTCAGATTTCATCCTGCGTATTTAATTTCACTGAATGTATGATTGTTTTGGGGGTACGTATAGAATTATTAAATTGTCTGCAAAGTACTTGTGACCCCGCTTCTGGACGTGGGGGTGGGACACAGATTGGTTTTTTGTAGTAATCACTGGATAGGACTAGGTACCATAGGTGCTTTTTTAGCTGCATAATTTGGGCTGATAAAGCAGGATTTCGCTTCAGATGGTAATATCAAAACCAAATATTTGAGGACTTCCTATCTGATACATTTTTTGAGCTAGCACTTTATAGCATGTACACTTTGCGCTGTGTGGTACCGTGTGGATTGGTGTGCAATATGACTTAGACAACAAGAAGTACTGTATTTGAGAATGGAAATGGGATGTAACATAGCTTTCTGTGAGTGTAATGCTTTAATGAAAATGGGCTGTTTCTGTAATCTGTTTCTTGAAATAATAAGCTTTTTTAATTTGCTGTTTGGGGTTTTTTTATATAAAATAAACTACAAATCCATTTCAGTGTGACTTTTTATCAGAATGTGTTGGATTTCATTTTGTGATAATGGACTCCATATATTGTTTGGCAGATATATGGCTGCCTTTAGCTTATCCCTGTGAACTGTAACCTGTATAATTGTTATTCATATGCAATGGGACATATGTCCAATTCCGTCCTGCATAACCAACCTCAAAGGGACCAGAGGTAGGTGGATACAAGCTGTCGAGTAAAACCGGTAAAAATTTAAATAAGCTTGGTAACTGCCATAACTACAGTTGTGAATAGGCATAAAGATTCAACGAATCGTTTCGGACAGGCATAGTTATAATCAAGCTTTTATTTCAGTAGTTACTGGATGGCAGTATTTTATTTCACTGTGAAAATTGCCACAACATGATTGCTCTAACAATAGGCCTAAATAGGGCTTAAAGGACAAATTTGTTTATCAACTGCAGTGTTAATGTAAAACTCTATGTAGACCACACTGATTGTATTTGCTGTCATCATACAGTATATTAAGTGAATTGGTGCATTTTTTTGGAAATCGGGTTCATCAGGATTCTGAAATTAAAACAGTTCACTAATTCTCGTTTGACGGTATCTAAAAATCAATGATGAGGGAGGTCCAGTAGACCTAGCTTGTGCCAGGAGCACAAGTACTAACTGCATTCTCATAAAAGTTGTCATTTTGCTAAGATATCAATCTCATTTACTCACTTATGTGGGGAAGTGGTTATGCTGGGTCTGCATAATCGGCCTACTTATTTTTTATTTATTCCCACAAATACTTCCTCTTTCTGAGCCTTTCTGAACCAGAATAGAAGGCAGAAAGTACTGCTGCGTTGGGTCATTTAGATACTTGCGATAAATGTCTAAGTTAAAAATGTGGAGTATAGTTACAACACAATGCTGTGGCTGCTCAGGAAGTGCTTTGTCACTGAGTATGAAGTTAGCGGAGGGACGTTGGACGCAGATGGATCTGTCTTTCAAATTAATGCTTCCTCCGGAAGGAAAAATGTACATTTCCCAGGTTTGTTCTTAACAATAGAGCAACAAATATTCAGTTACTTTACCCCAGCAGATGGGCATGCTGTCCAGTTTTCTCATAGGTCATGATTTTATCTTTTATCAATATTAGTTTATATACTTGAACAGAATTCACTGAAACCCCTGAGCTCATGGGGAGACCTTTTTTTTACTGATCGTATTAAGATCTGAAATATACTTTTTTTTCTCCAGATAATTTTGTAATTTGTATTTTTTGCTGTAAAATAATTTATCGATTTCCAGTCTGCAGAACATAAATGGATATTTTTTCACCCTAAGACAAGTCCAGGCAATGGCTTTCTGTCAAAAGACAAAGCCCACACACTCACAACAGAGAACACTTTTACAAGGAATATGTTTTGCCACAATTTCACTGTATATAGGGTTGAATATATAGTAAGAACATTAGACTGTTTAACAAGGAACCTGATTAATTTCTGAATAGGAAAATGTATTGATTTTTAATTGATTTGCAATTTAGAGGGAATATAGACAGCCAGCATCTATACCAGTTTGAACCATTGCCTCCTAGTCGTCACATGACATGCCAACAGGTCCCGAAACTGATTACCTGCAACTGTCAATTGTAATCTCATGAATGTACATGTCTATTGTAGGGAAAACACTCCTACAATACATGTGCCATTATTTTACACAACCTGTCCACCGACATTGGAAAGGTCACCATTCAATCCAGCTAAGGTGAGCGCCTCAGGCATTTTATGGGAGCTTTTAGGAATGTGGTTGGTACTAAATGTCCATTAGAAACCTTACACTGTCCATAAAAAAAACAAAAACTTGGGGTTCACAAAATATAGCCAATATGGTTTTTTCTTGGATTCATAAATGATTAGCTTGCATTTTACTGTCCAATTTTTAAAAACTTGATGTGCACACAACTATAAAACTGGTGATCTGTGCAATATTATCAACATACCGATTCATTTTTAATGAGGGATTTTGTTTTTCTTTGTGCAGCTGAAGGGTAATTTGCATTGATATATTTAAACACAGGGAATATAATAAAGATAGGCAAAATGGCTGCAGCCACCATTTTTAGGGTTAAGAGGCAATTAAAAAGTGTAGTTTGCACAACCGTAATGGCAATCGAGAAAGAAACCCAGCAACATGCACAGACAAAACAGATTGAGATAATCTGATTTGTGGATTATACACCATTCTGCAAAATAATTAAAGCATTTTTTTGGAGAGATCATATGGATACATTAAATAGTGATATGATATCCCATCCTTTGATCTCAGAGCAAGTATTAAAAGACTGAAGTATTGCCAAGTTTCAAGGCTGCAGACAGCCATATTATTTGCATTTAATAATCATACAATATGTGACATTAGCTCATTATTACATTGATTTATTAAATCAGCAGTTGTAGCAAATTTAGTCATTTGCAAATGTCCACATTGTGCTCCCCTCCAAAATATGACAAACACCTTTTCAATCATCATAAAATCTTGGACCCGGCATGGGTATTTGAATACATTATCTATTTAATTGTTTTAACAAATAGAAGCTGCATTATAATTTCAGGACCAAAATACATGAATACCCACATCTGCATGCAAATAACTGCCTATGATGAAAAGCAATTGTCGAAATCGTATTATATTTTTGTACAGATGGGGAAAATGATATAACGTAATTCTGGTTCATAGCCTAGTTTCCTCTATGCACAGCCTAGGCGCATACAGTAGTGCTGAAGATGCTCGTGCGGCTGTCACGCCGAAGGAAGACGGAGGTGAACACGTCACGCTCACGGCCTGTAACACGGAAGAGGAGAGGAGAGGAAGGAGACTCCACGTCATTGAGGTGCATTTGTGCGAAGGGGCAAATGAACGTGCATTATAAATTCTGAAACACTGCCATTTCTTGTATTTGCGAACGGGATCATCATGGGTTACACTCTAATTTGTATTTGGACTTTGGAATACCGATACGTTTGAAACGACTTCCGCAGCAGCTCCCAGATCCAAGATAAAGATTTTTTGGAATTCTGTTAAAGGTAACGCTGTTGCATTTTCTTTGCTGTTAGCTAGCTAGCTAGTCCTCTTGACACCGGATAGACTATGCGCTCGCAGGTAGATTGGTGGCTCACAGTCCTCCTGTTTGCAATAGACAAATATTGACATTATCTAGACATTTAGAATGTCAACTAGACACGGAATATTGTGGATAAATGTTTTGTGTGAAGACAGTCATGATCAATTGCTCATTCGGATTTATAGTTTATTTTCGGATAGCTATACCAACTTAGCTCTTGAATCCCATTTCCAGTAGCGCCCATGTAATGTGTCACACGTTATAATATCTATATATCTTGCCAGCTGCTAGCTTGACAGCTAGCTGTCATCATCTTTGGATGCCGTAATTCAAAATAATGGCTGGTTACTGTTAGATAATGGGTAATAATGGCTGATTACTAAGTTAGATAATAGATAATAGCATTTATTCTGCTACATCAACGGGATTCTAGCTTTGTCGCTAGCTTGTTTGTTGCATGGTTGATTTTGGACAATGCATTTAAATACACAAACCTGTCCTTATCAGTTGGGAATGCGGAACAGGGAGTACGTTGGTTGTACAATAGGTATGAACCTTGACCACCGGTTCACACCAACCCTGGTTGTCTTCTCGTATCTGAGTTATAATTCTTAATTATCTGGCATACTGGCTATTTAACACAATCACTAACAACACAGCCAGTGGCTATAATTATTTTTTACACGGTTAATTTACTTAAATCTTTTAATTACAATCCAACGTGGCTGTAATGACCAGTGCAAGTCCGTAGTTTCCAGGTAAGGACACACTTGTGTAAAGTGGATTTATAAAGTGAGAACATTCAAGGAGTAAATATGTACTGAGAAAACTGTGTAAAAGTTAGAGAAAGCTGTACAGCTGTAAGTAATTACATAGCTACATTAGCATGAGATATGTAAGTAAATCTGGCAGTGATTGAAGGGGTTGTCCCTGTGATTCGTTTCTGATGACAATTAAAAGCACACGCCCAACTCTCCACACCCTAACTATTACCACGGGGATGGGGACTTGAGTAAGACATAATTGCCATACAGGTTTATGTAGAAGAGCGTTTTGTTCAGAGCACGAAGGACATGTCGGTGCATCGGGTAGATCAGAACTGCGCGGTGACCCCGTCCCGCCGACGCTGTGAGGTCACAGGATTTGCACGGAGGCATTAATTACACAAGCAGCCTTCTGAGAAAACCGGAACTGTTCCGTAGGCCCGGGGCCAGGAGAAGAGGAGACCTCATTCTTACAATTAGCAATGTGTCTTTGACACATGACATTTTTTCATGGCGTCATCAACCTAAATAATTTCAGAGAAAAAGAAACTGGTAGCCTTGAAGGTTGTCAGAGCCCTCCAGGTTTTTAAAATATTTAATATAGAATAGGCTGTTTTTCTAATTTGTATAATATGCAAGCTGGCATCAGTGCTCTCGTGGGTTGCTGTGATTTGGGCAGCATGAACTGGCATTCTTTTTTCCACCTGGGTGATTTTGATGCACATTAGTCAAATAGCTGAATTTATTTGAATTGCATCTCAGGTGTGGTTGTCATAGTTAGCCCATTTAAATGTGCATTGCATATTTAATGGTCTTGAGACTTGTGATACGATTGTCAGGCCTGAATTCAATTAGAGGACTACTTAAATTGAGTTAGGCTAATCGAGATGAATGTTTACACTGGTTTGTAACTGTGTGGTGGTGAAAAAATGTATTTAAGCTCTACTCCTCTTTGACGTCACGTGATTAGTTCCAGACAGATAGCGCTTCTATTTCTAGTATGTGGCACAGTTGTCACCAAGGCTAGCGGGGCTTTGACATTGGGGGAAAACAACCCAATTATTTGCATTCTGGGGAATGTGTAGCCTGCGGGGACAATTATGACTGAGCCAAAACAAAGTTCTGAAAGGCCAAAACAATTTCAATTTGTGTTAATGTGAAAATGAGGCAATTAGCCAACCAAGTTTGATTGAAAATTTGTAATTTGAAATTTTCACCGTAGGCTTGTGGTTCAGAGACGTGTGAGACTGTGAGTGATTCATTTTCTCTGTTGGGTAGTTAAGCAAAACTGTTTAAGAGGCAGCCCAAGGATATAATCTTATCACTGTGCTGAAGTTGGTCACGATTGACTTTTTAGAGAGCTAAACCTTGGTCACCTTAACTCAAAAATCTTTAATCTGCATTGCATTTTCATGATGTCTTTTTCAGGTCAGTTTAATTTACAATGACTTTTTCAAAAAATGTTATGGTTGCATCAGTCATCTTGAAGGACCACCTGGCCTACTAAAATTGCAGTTCTTGTAATTAAGCAATCAAACGAGTATTCTTTATGAATGACAGTATAGGTGACTTGATTTTATAAGCCTATATAGCTAAATGAATTGAATGTTATGTTAACAATGGTGGTTGTTTTGTTCTGATGACATTTTGTACACAAGGAGATTAATCTCAATGCCCTAGGAATGAGAGCAAAGGTGGAGGATTTGGGCCACATTTTCCTGTAAAATCCATTTTTATTTTGAGTCTAGATCACCCTTCCACTGAGATGTGCCTTTTAAAGTCTTTTCAAATAGGCTATGTTTGATCAATTCAGTCTTTCGCCCGACATCCATCACATGTGAACAGTACCAGGGTCTGAAGAATGGTGCAATTTCTGTATGATTATAATTATCGGTTTTTATTATTTAATTCATGTATGACGCAAAGGTACAGTAGGACAGAAGATCCTGGCCTAGCTGGTGTCTTCATTCAGGTCATAAAGCCAATGCTGGTATGGTAGATCAGCCAGACATAGGCCTATTGACAGATCGTGACATTGGTCATTCATTGTGAACGAACCACAAATTATATTTTGTTGCTAAACAGATGGCCAGATAGCCTGCTTCTAATAAGTCACTTTGAGGTACTAGTTTCTTTTTTTAAAACTTCCTATGTGACTTGAGGCCAGCAATGGTAATTTTAAAGTGAAAAAGAGGACCTTGACCAACAAAAAAAAAAAAAAGACATTCTAGTTTCAGGTTAGGTTTGGCAGTAAAGTGCAGGAACCAGGCTGAGTCCTAATGAGGCTGCCTCTCATTTAAAATGCATAATTTCTGTTTGAGAGGCATGGCCATTAATCATTGCTGGGAAGTTGCCAGACCAGGGTCTCTTGTTATGAGTTCTTTACCCCAAAACTTCAACCAGAGCCTCTAGCCTAAGGGCATAGGGGATGCATCTTATGAAATGCCACCTGATGAAACTTCCGGAACAATCTTCAGACATTTTGCTCTTGGTTTCAAGTGTCCCCATAGGTGTTAAGCCCCTGTGAGATGTGAGTGAGTCTTTTGCGGGAAAATTTTAGGACAAAAATCACTTATGTGGGGGAAGAGGGGGGCTCTCAAAACTCACCCACAGATCTTTTTGATCCTGACAAGTGAAATATGAGCAGACTAGATAGATAGGCCTGGCCTACACGTGGGTTATTGCAAGTTTTTTAAAGATGGTGAAAGGCGTGTTTTTAAAAGAACTGCTGTTTGTCTTGAATTAACAGGTGTGTTTTGGACTCCACTTCTATGTGAAGTTGTTTTAATCATTAAAGAGTTAAAATCAAACTGCTGGTTCTTATTTACAGACAAACACCTCACCGACGTCCTTAGACAGGTCATTTGAGTGCACAGAACTGCGCTGGACTAGCTGAACAAACATTATGTGTTGAGCTGAGTGAATAACATGATATAGCTAACTAGCTAACTTTAGAATGTATCCCGTTTAATAGCTTACAGGCTAGCTAGTTACAGTTAATTACATACCTGGCTTTAAATTAGCCTACGTGGCAGTAATTTAAAAAGTAGTTTGAACGACCATTGGAACTAGTAGCCTCATGTTTAGACTATTAAATTGTACAGCCTGTACTCCTCTTAGCCATTAGTTCATTTACCAACTAAGCCACTGGGGATATGTTTTAAAAGGCTAAAATAGCCCCTGAGGTGTGCTTCTCCGCTGGACACATAATCGGCTAATAAGATGAGAGGGAACCCTGTAAGGGCAAAAGGAAACTGAAAGTGTTTCAGGCCCAGGGTGTATGGTTGGTCAGGTCTGCAAGCCTTCCAGTGTAACCTGAAGCACTTGAGAGAATGCAAATGGCTGTGATGTAGCCTAATATTTACATACAGCTCAAAAGGACTTTGGTCGGCCATGTAACAATAAGTCACGTATTGTGTGGCTTTGTAGCGGACCTGTACTTCTGCATTCTCATGAACGCGTCGGTCATAGTAAGCGAGCTTAGCCGGTCTTTGAAACGGCGTCATGTTAAAACAAAGTGCCTGAAATGGTCCCGGGTTATAATGTGGTGAATCTTCGCGGGACAGGAGATAACGGAATGCCGCCACCCGCTGACTCACCCGTGCCCCGGTGGGAGGGGAACGCGACGGGAAAATTGGAAATGTCACGATGTCAGGTCTGGCCGGTGTGAAATACAGGAGTGCCGTGTGACAGTTTGCATTTCTGTCCTTAAATCACTTTCATAGCTGTTTAGCGGAGTCATAAAAACCAGCCGCCAACTGTATGTGCGCCGTGCTCGCCTCTGCTGCAGGTGGGGCGGGGGGAGAGGTGACCCTAAATATTGTCCCCGCTCTGGGTTCCAGATAACAGTATTTCTACTCCTTGGGGGGCTTCAAAACATTTTTATGGGGGTTCTGAGGCTATTCAATCAGATTCTTTTTTTTATTTGGATTTAATTTACTGAAAAACAACCCTGCAAACCACAGTTTTAATCGTAAATGGTAAATGGACTGCATTTATATAGCGCTTTTATCCAAAGCGCTTTACAATTGATGCCTCTCGTCTATTAAAAAACGAATAGTCAGCATTGTGCATTTGTGTGTGCACGTGTGCGCATGTGTGTGCGTGTGCATGCGTGTGTGTTTGAGTGTTTGTGTCTGTGTGTGCCTGTCTATGTGTCTGTCTCTCTGCTGCCCTCTAAGGCCAGTGTTGGTATTGCAGGCTGCTGCAGTCGATGCTGTGATGGGTGAGTCAGGATCGCGCCGCTCCACCCTGGTCTCCAGGCTGCCCATATTCCGCCGGAGCGCCAGCAAGCGGCAGGACTCGCTGCCGTCCTCGCCCTCGTCGGGCGGCGTGGGCAACGGCGTGCACACCTCCTCGCCGTCCAGCACCAACTCCAGCTCCAGCAGCACGGGAAAGAGGCGGAGCCTGTTCCGCACGCCGTCCATCAGCTTCCACTCCAAGCGCAGCAGCGAGCCGCCGCCCGTCAGCCCCGCCCAGCCGGCGCCGGAGGCGGGCTTCCAGCGAGCGGCGGACGACGGCGGCGGGCGCTGCAAGACCCGGCACTCCTTCGGGTTCGGCGGCCACCGGCACAAGAAGATCAGCCGGTCCCAGACGGAGGACTTCGACAAGGCGTCCACCAACCGCAACGTCTTCATCAACTGCATCAGCTCGGGCGCCAACGAGGGCGACGACTCGGGCTTCCTGGACGACTACAGCGGCAGCCGCCGGTCCTCCAAGCACAGGAAGCCGCTGCTGCCCAAGTCCTTCTCGTCCCACCACCGCTTCTCCAAGCACCTGGGCCACGCCCCCGACGCGGCCCCGCCCCAGGACGCGGGCGGGGACCCCCCCAAGACGGGCACGCCGGGCTCGTGCCCGGGCGAGCTGGGCGAGAGCTCGCTGCAGTCGCCCATGCTCTCCGAGGACCGCACCACCGCCGTCACGCCGTCCGAGTTCGTGCCCGTCACCGAGGACTCCGTCTCCGAGGCGGACCTGCTCCCCGGCCTGAGCCCGGGCGCCCCCCCGCCCGACGACCTTGGCCCCCTCGACCCCGTCGACCGAGCGCCGTTCCCGCCCTTCCCCCCCCTCGCCACCGCGGACGAATCCCCTCCCGACCCCCCTGGCGAGGCGGACCCTCGGCCCGACTCCGCCCCCCCGAGCGCGGAGCCGGCTCCGCCTCCAAAAGGGGAGGAGCCTGAAGAGGGCGGGAGGGAGAGCGAGGGCGGGGCGGGTCCGGAGCAGAGCGGGCGGGGGGGCGGCGGCGGCGGCGGCGGGTCGGACGCGGAGGAGCGGCTCGGCGAACAGACGGAGAGGAGGCACCGGAACACGGTCGTCATACAGGAGCCGGGCAAGGGGGCGGGCTGCATCAAACCCGAGGCGCGGCCCTGTCACCTGAGGAAGCCTCACGCAGGTAACGCCCGGCTACACACCTCGCTGCGCTATGGTTACACCCAGCTGTCCGTTACACCCAACGGTGACGTAACTATGACCTGTTTAGCTAGAAACGCCGCAGTCTAGCAAGATCCACCTGCAATTCTGTAAGACCTCCCACTGTCCTTTGATTTGGGCCTCTAATATCAAATACTTCTATATCATGGCATATATGTGTGTGTTTGTGTGTGTGTGTGTGTGTGTGTGTGTGTGTGTGTGTGTGTGTGAGTGTGTGTGTGTGCGTGCATGCTGATCCAAGATCACACTTCCCTTTCCGTATTATAATTTTGTCAGTCTTGGACCAAAAGGAAAAGTTGATCTAGATCACCACTCCTACTTTCAGACACTGTACAGTATGTGTATGGGCCCAGAGCTCCAAGAGTACTACTACTACTACTACTAATAATAATAATCAAGGTCCTCCTCATTAATTCTAATAATACACACTAAATAGCAGTGGTCTAGAGCAGGGATCTCAAATCCTGCAGGGCCACGCTGTGCCTGCTGGTTTTTGATGTGTTCCTGCACTTAGCTACTTAATCTGAAGCACCGATTGGCTGAAAAGTCTGTGCACCTTGATCTCAAGGCCTCAGTTGGCTTCTGATTGAAAGGAAATCAGAAAAATCAGCGGAGGCTGCAGCCCTCCAGGGGGTTTAATGGCCTGGGTCTATAGCCTGATTGCACATGGGGCTCAGAACCTGATGCATGTAGGGTTTTCTCTCGTTTGTGCATGTGTCCTTTGTTGGTGCTTGTGCAGCTTGTTGCTGTTCTGGGACCTGACTGAATGCAGCACAGGCAAGCGGAGGAGCTTTGCAGCTCAGAGTTACCAAAATTTAGCCGCGAGTGTCAAACGAGAGCAGCATTATGATATAGCGTCCCATTAATATGTTTCCCCAGGTGCAACGGTTCCTTCTTACTCCACTCTCTAAATGTGCAGAACTAATTTTCCGACATGCATGAGGGTACTTCAACAAGCTCCCTGTTTCCCCAGTTCAGATTGCATTAACCTGTGCACCATGTGAAGATATTCAGCATATTTTATGCTTCTGCGAATATTTGCTTTGAAGGGGGGGCGTCTGGCTCTGACTGTAGTGCCTACTAGAAATTTGAGATTATTTTGTTTGCTCTCTCTTGACTCGTTGCTGGCAGAGGAAACAGGAAATTGAGGATTATTAAATGGGAGAATGACACTGTACTGGAGTGTGCTGTGCTCTCCTCACGGTGTGTGTTTGAACGGTGGAGTGTTTGTGACCAGTCTGTCATCCTGCTCTCTCTCCAGTGTGGGTGAGCGAGCGCAGTGTTTGTGGGTGGGGTCATGCATGTGCGGTCCTTGTGTTCTGTGTTTGTACTGCGCAGAGCTGCGCAGTGCTGTTTGTATTGGCTGGTTTGGGCGAGTGCATCTCTGCATGCGCGCGTGTGTGCGTGCGCGAGTGCGTGTGCGCTGGTGTGACCTGTGCGTGTGCGTGTGTGTGTGTGTGTGTGCGCGCTGGAGTAACCGACGCCTCTGCCCCCCCCCAGGCTCGGTGTGCAGCAGCGTCAGCCCGTACCGCGAGGCCCTGCGTTCGGAGAGGAGGCTGCGCTCGGCGTCGGAGGGGGCGGGGGGGGGCCCGCGCCTCCACCTCAACCTGAGGGAGCCGCACTGCGTCGAGGGCCCCCCCCTGCTCAAGCACCGAGCCGACTCGTCCTCCTCCAAACTGGGGAGCCTGGTAGGTGAACCGCCCGCCCGCCGTCCCGTCAGCGACTTCGCTCGCGATTAAGGCCCCGCCCACGATTAAGGCCCCGCCCGTGATTAAGCCCCGCCTACGATTAAGCCCCGCCCACGATGAAGCTGTCCCGGGGATTAAGCCATCGCCGAGGGATAAAAATCGCGGCGCCTCAATTAAAGGCGCTAATCTCCCCACGCGCGCAGAACCGTGCGAGCCAACAGAGGAAGTGACACCTCCTCGCTCACGTCCACCGGCTCTGCGCGGCCGGGCTTCCCAGACCCGTTTCTCATACGGAACTTCCTGTTCTTCACTTCCCTTTTCTGCCGCCTTTAAAAAAAAAAAAAAAGGTTCCTTTTTGTCTGTTTATGAGCCTCACACCAAATTCACGCTGTGTTCTCACGCTGTGTCACTAAGTCAGTTAACTTTTTTAACTGGAACGCGTGGTTCAATAAGGAGCACGGTGACGTCCTCGTTCAGTCCTCCCGCAGACACCGTTATCCAGACTGACTTGCGTAGCATGAAGCTTTACATGGCGTCCCTGTCTATAGCCAGGTATAACCCAAACGCCACGCTGTGCTGCTGCCCGTAGAGTGTGTGTGTGTGTGTGTGTGTGTGTGTGTGTGTGTGTGTGTGTGTGTGTGTGTGTGTGTGTGTGTGTGTGTGTGTGAGTGAAAGCAGTTTGAGAAGCTCAGGCAGAACCCGCGATTATACTGCAGCTGAGTGTGAAGCTCCCGCGTTGGCGGGTCAGGCTAGGCGGCCGCCGGACTTTAAAGCGCTTTGGGGAGCGCCTCGCGGCCCAATCTCGCGGCTCCAGACCGCTCGGAGACGGCCGCAGCAGGAAGGCCTTCAGAACTCAAAGGCTTTTCCCGAAGCCGCCGTCTTCTGCAGTCGCACCGGGAGTTACGCGAGCGGCCTTGGGGCGACGCCGGGCGGTCCTGAGAGCGTACAGAAGCGTCGCGAGCGTTCTGTCTGGCCGTGACGCACACGTCTGAGGAGGCTTGTCTTCTCCTCTCACAGATCCCCGTTTCACTGCAGGACCGACCAAAACGCCACACACTGAGGGGAACTAGAAACTAGAACTAGAGTAGCACAACACAATGAACAATTAAACAAAGAGAAACTACACTTCAAAAACAATGCTTTGTTGGATAAACCTAAAATTTTTTACTTCAGTTTCTTGCACCTATATTTTTTAGCTTTTCACAATTTAACATTTTTAGGATCATTTGAATATGCGCACCAAAATTTTTGGTTTATCCATTGAATCATTTTTTTTTTTTTTTTTTTTTTACATTGTAACCTTGTAGGCCTAAACTTGGTCTTCCCGTCACTGTTGCTTAGCAACTTGGCAGTTGCACCGATGTTCTATATTCAGACAAGATGGTCGACCCCTGCTGCTCAAACGAGATGGACAACTCCTGCTTTCCTTCCATACTGTGGACTTCCTCATGGCTTCCAGTTGGTAAAAGGATTGAGAGGCTGCCTGTGTTGCTGTTGATTTTAAGAATGCAGTGCATCTGGCTACTGTAGTCAAAGTTATCTTTGATAGGATGTTTTAGTCTGATGTACGATAGTCCACAGGTTTTTCACCACATGGCTCCTCAATATGTTCCTTTGATACCCTACTTAAAAACATGAGAGGGGTGCTCCAGGTCTCCCCTCCTAGGCTGGTCCCTCGGGGCGAACACGGGACCCATATGCCGGTAAAGAAAGAAAGCAGGGAATTGTGGGTAACAGGTGTGCAGCTGAAGCCAGTATCTGCTTTGATTCAGAGGGAGGGGAATTTGGGACGGGGCGAACGGGACACGAGGTAGCGCAGTGAGGGATGGGGCTCCCGAACCTCTCCGACACGCTGATCCGGGGCAGGTGGTGGCAATTAGGGAAGACTGCGCGCGGCTTATTATATCATATAAATATTGTTCATTATCCCGGTCGCTAGGAGACAGCGATGATGCATCAGAACGCCGGGCCTGTTGCGTGGCCAGCCCGGGATTCTGGGTAATAAACGGGACGTCAGGGGACAAGGCCGTTAATCAGGCCTCGTTGTTCCTGTCGTCCCCGGCGGGGGGCGGAGAGCCGGGGCGGTGGGGGGGGATGGGGGGTGGAGGGGTACAGGCGGATTCAGGCGGGCCCCGGACGGAGGTTTGTTCAGTGGGAATGGCCGGCCCGGAGAGTTCCCCCCCCCGCCCCCCACCCCTCGCCGTGTCCCACATCGCTGGCTGTTCGGGGTCCTGTCGTTCTGAGACGGTGTTCTGGCCCGAGTCCTGGCGCCCGTTCAGGGCTGTCCCGTCTGACGGGGGCGAGGGAGGAGAACAGGCTGATGATGTGTTGTTATTGTGTGCGCTTTCGTGCACAATGCCGTGTACTGCCTTGGTGGGCGTCACATATTTGGATTGAACATAAAGTGCATTGAAATGCAGTATAATGTCATATTATGCATAATCTGTAATTATTATAATTATTGTTATTATTATTATTATAGCCTGTTGACTCTGGCACTGGGATACAGGCTGCTTTTCTTCAGAACAGAGAGGGTGGGAGAGGGATGATGATAGGGGTGGGGGGGGGGGCATGGTTTGATATTGGGGGTGGGGGGCTGGTTCTGGGGGGGGTGGTTGGGACCAGCATAGGGCCTGAGGAGCAGAATGGCTCTGATGTCACTAAAGCTGAGGATCTCACACAGCGAATCTGCACGGCCGGGGGGGTTTGGGGGGTGGTCCCTCATTACCCATCATGACCGTGGGCGGCGCGTCGCTAACGCGGCATACTCACCGCCATTTTCTCTACTCTCTAATGGCGCGCGGGCCCTCATTCGCCGCCGCCGCAGCGAGCGCTAGCTCTGCCCTCGCCATGGTTACGCTGAACCGACGCGCCGCGCTACGAGCTACAAGCCCCCGGCTGCTCTCCGTTTCGCGGGAGCCTCGCGGGACTCGCCCCGCCTCCGTGCAGCGGGGAGGCCGTCCCGCCGTGACCGAGGCGGGTGACAGGAGGAGCCGCCCGAGAGCCACGCTCCCATTTGTTTCGGCGCGGGACGACTTTGACGAAGGCTCGCCCGTCCTGCTGAGAGCCCGCCGGGGGGGGGGGGGGGGCGGGGGGGTCCTGGCCGCTGCATTGAGCCCGGGAAAGAAAATCGATCACATTTCTTGTGAAGAATAAGAAAAACTGGAATCAGTTGTCAGTATGTTAGAATGCTTTTGTTTGTCTCCAAAAGAGAAAGTTTAGAGAAACTGGTGTGTGACAGAAAAGGGAAGTCTGGCTTGTGCCTTTACGTACCGGTAGGGACCACTAGGGGCAGTCAGCACTCACAGAACTCGTATTCTGCGAAGACAAAAAGAACACCTGCATTTTTGCGTTGCCCTCTTCCTGACAGAAGGCGCAAGAGGTGTGGATGACCCATAGCCACAGTGTGGTGCCTTAACCGAATGAGCCATCCAGCAGCCCTCTTCTGTGGCCTCTTTTGAGCCGCACAGTCATTCCACTGAGGAGCCACACACAGTCAGATTGGGTGGACCGCAGGCGACCCCATCGACCAGAGCAGCAGCTTCGAATCGGTTCCCCTCCAGGACAGAGAGCGATGGGCTGACCCTGGCAGGCCGCGACTCTCAGCGCCCCCTTCCTGCCCGACGCTGTGACCAATTTCGTGTCGCCCCGGCAGCAAGGACCAAGCGTTTTCACCTGGACGAACAGGCGAGGGATAGCCACGCCCGCCGGTGTCCATTCTGGCTCTGAATCGCTCCACTGAAGTCAGTCTTCAGATATGGAGGGAGAAAGACTTTGTGGAAATTGCTAAACGCGACAGACACATGCTGCAGTTCTAGATGAACTACAGCGAGAGCAGATTCACAGAAGCAAGACTGAAGAATAAAAACTGGATTAAGATTTAAGCGAAAGACTCATAAAGCATAGACCTCGGAACTGTTTGGGGATGCTTTTCAAACATTTAATCTTATGATGCTCAGGTTGAAAAACTGTGAATTGTAGGGCCAAAAAATCCCGTGAGCTTTCACAAAGTATTTTACTTTGGAAACATTCGGTTATATGTTGATGTTGCCTTCATGAATTTCCATTATCTGCAGCTACCACAGAAGGAATATGTTGAGATATTTTCTATAATAGCTGTCTGCCTCCTTCGATTTATCTTTACTTAAAAAGTAGTGAGAAGTGAGAGTGCATTTTCCAGACACGTATTATTGAAAATGTGGGTTCTGTAATTACCTCTCACTGGTAAAAATAGCACTTCACAAGCAACAAGTTATCGCACCGTTCTGTGAAATAGGCTTACCTTTTCAATCTCAACTCAGCTGCTGAGATTGAAAAAGATGAGTTACTAAGAGATATTGAATATGACAAAAACGTATGAGCAATTTTCGGTACGGAGACATCCGGAACAGTTGTTGAATGGAGCCAATCTTAAAGTGATGCGATAAGGACGTGAACTCCGACCCCAGACGCAAATAACAGTCACTCGTGTGTTTTCACTTGTCACAACAGACCATTAAGCCTCAAGAGATAAAATATATTGTAACTCAACATGGTCTTGGTGTTATTGGCGGTTATAAGCGGAAAGATATTTCATAGCTGCCCTCTTTCTTCCTTATAAAAGGCAAGAAACGTGAAAGATATCCTGATGCAGGCAGACACTCGCCTTTTCAGCTGTCAGACACAAGTGGCTCGAGGCTCCCGCCAGCTTTTCGCGTGTCACAGTCGCGTAGATTCCCACGAGATTGATATGAATGAAGTTGGTAACTATTGCAGTTTGGCCACCGAGAAACAATTTCAACATATTATTTACCATGAACATGCAATATGCAGACTGCATTTTAAATCTCTTGGTTCACCCCCTGCCTAAAATCCAAGCGTACAGCAACTTCTCTCTGTTGTGGCAAAACAGAGGACCATAAAACCGGATAGTCACGGAGGAACTGCCTATCAGCTGTTTATTGGAATGCTATTTCTCTGAAATCGCACTGTTAAGGAACTAAGGTAACTGTCTCTATTGTGGCGGTATTGGTTTTGGCATCGTAATGAATACGTCGTTATCGGTTATTTTAATTTTCTAGTCACTTGAAGCCGCGCTGTTGCTTACAGTTTTTTCCCCTTTGGTGTCAAATGTGTGCAGTTATATGATGTTTATGATGCATGTGGAATTACATATGCAGGCCAATGCAGCCTAAATTGGGTGTCTACTTTGGTCATTTTTAAAAATGAGTTTCAAGCAGTTCTGGTGATTAACTGTTTTGTTTGCATGCAGTACACGGCCCTTGAAGGTATGTGCTAGACATTTTATATAAAGCCGATTGTTTGTTTACCCGCGTTAGGTTGACATATCAATTATAGGCCTACCTCGTGCTTGTTGCGTTGTTGCTTTTTCTGTGATTGTGTTGCCCACAGGTAACTGCTGGTCAATTGACAGTGAAGCTTTCAGCTGAATATAGATGAACAGGGATAGCAGTTTGTCAACAGTTACAATCTTAACATACCAAATCACCTGTGTTTTTTTCACACCCGAATTTCGTGCACTTTTCACGTTGCTTTATTCTGAACATAAAAACGCAGCTCATCAGACAGAGCTTAGATATTTTTTGTCCGCTTGAATTTTAAACGGTTATGTGTCTGACCTACAAGCATGCCACACTTCCTTTTAAGAGACGTTTAAATGTGTTGTTTTTGTCGCAATTTTGTGAACGCTGATTTTGCCAATGTGACACGGTGGACAAGAAAGAAACAGGGACCTCTCTTTTATCTTACAGGCAAAGGAGTAAAATGGCACAGACGGCCTCTTAATTAAAGACAGCGGGACATTTGCGTGTTTTGTAGTGAACGCAGCTGCAGTCAAGGACATATAATTGATTTACATATTTTCTAATGTTTGTTCTGGTTTTCAAAGGCAGGCAAAAGTGATGCGTTGACTCCGTCACTATGTTATGTTATCGCTGCTATTATTCCCGTGCGCCTGCATGAAAGAGATCGCATCAAAAAGAAAAAAAGAAAAAGAAAAGAACAGACTTGATCAAACCCGGTGAAGCGTTAACCTGTGGGACAAAGTGTAAGTGATTAGATTTAGAGCTGATACAACTGTTCAAAATGGCTGGTGTGCGGTTTGTGCTGAACGCTGAGTTTCAAAGCACAGAGGCCTTTAGGATTTAAAATATGTATCACGCATGTTGCTGCTAATCCCTTCTCACTTATTTTCAGATCTAATATGAAATTATATTTGTTTTATTGACTTGTATTGAAATCATCAGTCGGCAGTTGGTATGAAAAGGCAGTTCTGAATTCAAACCACGTAAACAGTTTTTTCTGCATGCTAGTTCAGTAGCCTATATAATGAATTCTGAGTACCGTTTTACCTTCAGACACTCTGTGACCTTCTCCCATCACAGGTTCATTCGTGTCTATTCCTTCCACCCACCAGACTTCCTTATTTTGCGGGGATTTTTCACCTTTTGTTCTGTCTGTGTTCATTTTCTTTCCTTAGCCGGACCACCACCTGTGTGTTTTGCCCTTGTAAAGTTTTTCCATTTGTACGCTGCCTAACATCATGCCATTTATTTATTTATTTATTTATAAATCTATATATTTTTGTGCATCTTTTACACCCTTTTTGTTGGTGTCTCCTACTGCAAAATTGCAAATGAAGGCTTTGAATTTGACTGCGTTAATAGAACGAGTCTCGGTAAGCCGGTCGTTAATGTGTTGGTATCTGTGTCCGCAACAGAGCCGCAATATTGCGAATGTTTTGCACTGTGACTAATTCCTTCCGGTAAATCTGGCCCACAGTGTGTTTTTTATTTTCATCCGCTAATTAATTCGCAAATTGGAAAATTACATTTATCATAGTGTACTTAATATAATCTGGGCATGGCAAAGCGTTATGCTACACGACCTCTTTTATTAGAACGGAATTCCTGCGAGATTAAAACAATTAAACCGGACATTTAATTGATCTCGGTGTTATTGAATGTCATGTGTAATAAGATGGGGGTTATGGCCTTAGCCAGAGGCCAGACATGGAGAAGAAGATTAGATTGGTATGAGTAACAGCACTTATTTAAAGTATAATTCAATAAGAAATGTTGTTAGGCTGTTTGTCCATTAAGCAGGGTGTACACTTACAACGGAAAATCAAAGTGGGCGTCTGTTATTGTTAGGACAGGACATGCACTCAAGACCAGGTGGGACGTTGGTGAAATCATTAATGTGTGTTCTTCCCCGAGCACTTGGAGAAAGCACAGTTTCATCATAGCCGCGTACGTGTGAGACGAAGAAGCAAATGGCTTCCACCCTGAGGTGGCTCGCTGATTTTTAATTTTCCGTGTGCAGCGGAGAATTGAATTGTGTTTCGAATGGTTCTTTGCGGAGTGCGCAAATCCTGGACAGAAAATATGTGGGGTGGACAAAAAAACCTGCCCGTTACGAATGTTTATGGTGCGGTATACTGTCAGGGGAGCGCTTTCAAATTCATGGTGCTGTACTGGTCGCATTGATTCAATTACATTGTGGGCTATATACCTCAAAATCCACTTCAGTGAGTTTTCGTTAATGAACTTTGATAAAAATTAGACCTTAAAGAATAACTGCTGCTATATTGAGAGAAAGGGGAATGTATTTAAAGTTGAGGAGAACTGTGGGTTTTTTAAACACGTTTTGTCCTTGTAAAGATCCGTTTCAGGACGTCAACAAACAAATGTTATGATGTTCATCTTTGCGTTGATTAGCTAATGGTAATCGCTGGACTCTGGGAACGCAGACTGTGGGCTAGCTATCCTACGTCAACAGGCTAAACTGAAACGTAAACGCGTCTGGATAATGGATATCGAGACGATGAGCTGATGATGCTTCCAGGTGCGTCCTCACCTGCGTGATTCTGCTTCTCCCGGAATTTGGAAGCCATTTTGATTTCTAAAGTGAGGGGGTCTGAGGAATGCAGGGAGCAGCAAGCTGTGTGCTGCCATCCAGGTGCTGTGCCACGTGTAATCAGTGTTCTCAGAGACTAACCTGGTAGCGTTAGTTATACTGTAAGTATAGATATGTAAAAAAAGAAGAGCAAAACTTTCAGGCCACTCAAATGCAGGAAAAATCCGCTGGAAAAACAGATAAAGCAGCAAACTAAATATAATATTTTATTCGAGCATAATGTGAAAAAGTGAAGCGGTGCCCGGCGGCGAACCGTATCTCACCTCCTGGCGGCAGCACAGCCGCCTTTTATGTTATGAGAAATGACAGCAGCACTGGAGTCTGGGAGAGGAGGATTTTTTAGCTGTTTTAGTGTAACTGACCAGCCCAGCCATATGAAAAATCGGTTTCCAAACCTGAAAATGAATCATCTAATAATAAAAAAAAGTGTTAGGATTTCCACCCGGGTTCGGTCGAGCTCGCGGCAGTCTGTGTGCTTCGTCTAAAAGAGGTTTGTCGTCCGGTTCAGACCGGTTCAGACTGGTTCTTCAGCAGGGTGGCTGTGAGCTGCTTAGGCCGCAGTCTTCCTACACTTTCCTCAACTGCTCCTTGTTCTCAGGTTGTCCCGAGTCGAGCGTCTCTCGAGATCCTCACATTTATCGCACGCTGCGGTTCACTCCGCGGAGAGTTTCTGGAATGCGGTTTCTGGGAACGCTGCAGTATCAGACCAGTGTGACGTTCCTCATGCTAACTCCTCCGCTGGCGTCTCTAAAGCTCCCTTGCTGGTGTCTCAGAGCCCAGCTCGCTCTGTGTCGCTGCGAGCTCTCCCTTCGGGGAACAACATCAGAGCATCAGCATCATCAGATGCACAGACGCCGGGGTTTGCCCAGAGGCTGTTTCAGACCCAAGTGAAATAGAGCGGGAAGAATACAGCATCACGGGAGGAGGAGGTAGGCTAGGTGTGTTGTGGCAGCCAAGCGTTAGAGGGTTTAGAGGACTGGGCATGCAACTGTGGGGTTGCAGGTTTGAATCCCGGTTGGGGCACTGCCGTTGCACCTTTCGAGCCTGGTACATGAACTGCTCCAGTGAACGTCCAGCTGAATGGATTGTGTCTGAGGCAGTTTAATATGAGTGAATGCTTCGCTGATTGTGTAACTGAGTGAAAAGAGAAGGAAGAGAAAAAGCATGCTTCTTTAGATGAACTCTGGCATATGCGACTAAAGACGTATGTGTTTACGTTCTGTTTTCACTGGTAAGTGGAACGGCTGTGGTCTGCCCACCTGCCCTAAACACAAGTACCCTTTTGGACTGTCTGCAACATGCTTCCTTTCTACTACCTCAACTCAGGGGGATTTTTTTTCACTTATTTCTTTCTCTTTTCACTGAAGTGCTATAAAGAGCCTGTATTTGCCTTCTCTGTCCAGCAGTGTTTTGCACTCTTGAGTGTAAGAGATCTCTCCTTACATGCATGCCTTACGGCCCTAAGCAGAGTGGACATTTTCCCACAACACATCCAAGGAATGTAAGCTGTTTAAGTCTGGATAAATGGCTGAAATGTGAAATGTAAGTTTGTTAGTGTCCATGGTTTGGGGCTGGTCCTAAGTTAATGTACGTTTGTTAGTGTCCATGAAATGGGTTGGGCCTAAATTAAGGCTCCTCAGTCTTTCAGATGTGAATTTGGAGTCGGACACTTTGCACGCAGCTCATACCGCTAAACTACGAGCGCTAGGTCCACTGGAGGGGGTCACGGGTGCCTGACGAGACCCGGATGTCGTGCCTACTGAAATCCTTCCTTCAGTGGTGACGTGGCCAATCACGCGCCGCCTTGTAGGGCTGCCTGGCTGATGTGGCCAATGGCATGGGTCCTCATTTCAGACCAGCCTGTGGGGCCCGCCCCCATGGAATTTTGACATCTGCGATATCCGTGACCCATAAAGGACCCATTTACATTCACGATATAAAGATTTCAGTATTCATGCTCTTCGCTAAAACACAGAGATTATAGTTTTTCTTGTTAAACACCAGTGAAATATGAACTATTACGTGTCAGGAGACAAGTGATTCCGTTAGGCTGTGATGTTGTACTTGAATTATGTCATGTGGCTGGTGAAGATAATTGGTAAAACGGTTCCCAATGCATGTGCGTGATTTAAATGTAATTGCCGCATATGCACATACTGCTTAATTGAGCTGCATATTATGTCTGGCTGATTGTAGAAGGCATGTGATATTTCTCTTACAGAATTCATTATCCACTAAATATCAATTAAAGCCATAAACCAGACATTTTCCCACTTAAGCTTCTGCAGTTGCTCGGAATGATCACAAAACCATGTAATACACACATTCTATTACACATGACATTAAGCATTAGACTATTTCACACGTACTGTACTCTCTGTCCCTCTCCATCTATGTGTGTGTGTGTGTATAGGGAGGTATAGGGAGAGAGTGAGCCAAGGAGAAGGGAAAACCAATATAATAAGAACTGTGGAAGTACCAATGTAAAGTAACTTAATGGCATTGGGCCCTATATTTCGGTACAAATTGGTCTTTCAGTGTGTGGAATTCTACTGGAAGTGTACAACACCAGCAATCAGTGAGAATGTCTCTCAAGTTCAATTGTATCAGGCCTTGTTTCAGGATGTCCCATAAATGCTTGTTTGGGTTCAGATCTAGCGACTGAGAGTAGGGCACGTCCAAACCATGCCAGGAGAACGCACCTCACACTGTTATGGATACAACCACTGGATCTCATCAGTGTTTGAGTGCTGTTGTGTTTCTATGTTTTGTTCATTGTCTGTGTGCGTGTGTGTGAATGTGTGCCTATGAATGTGTGTGTGAGAGTATGTGCCTGTGTGTGCGTGCCTGCCTGTGTGTGTGTGAATATGTGGTTGTGTGTGTGTGAGTATGTGCCTGTGTGTGCGTGCCTGCCTGCCTGTGTATGTGTGAGTATGTGGTTGTGAGTGTGTGCGCGTGCTATGCACTATGAGCTTAGTCCAAGATAATGAACAGAGTAAAATATTGATGAGCGAGCCCCGGTGTTCATGCCAGCAAACGGGGAAGTTTAATTACACGGCCGGCTGCGGGAATAGAAGAACGCTCCAAAGTGTTCCGGCTGACATAAGGTTCGGCTCTCTCCCGCGCCGTTAACAAAGCGCATTTACATCCCTCCGCCCCGGGGGACCGGGCATCTGGCCCTCCCAGACTCTTTCCAGGCCTGCTGTTTCCAGACCGCAGCCAGCCATCAGAGCGCCGCGCGGGGAGGCTACGCTAAACACGCGGGCGTGTCGACGTCGTCGGGTCCTCCGAGATCCAGAGGGCTGTGCTCCTGGTGTGTGCTACCGATGACCAGCTCACAGTGCTGTACGCATATTGTTTTGGGGGGGGGGGGGGGGGTCTGTCACATTGCAGGGACATCCCCACTCATTTCACACGAGTGTGCAGAGCCTTTTGCAGTCACTGCACTGGAGCAGTGCAGACTTAAAGCCCTGACTTGCGCATGAGAAACGAATAACCACCACCAATGATTGGTGCAAAACAAATCGGCCACGACCAATCGGTGGTCACGTTATTGGTTTTGCGTGCGCTAGAGGTCTGAGCAAATCGGGGCTGTGTGTCCTGTGCAGTCACTGCGCTGGAGGAGCGTGCTTTACGTGCGTCTGGTGTGGGGGGACACACTGGGTCCCCAGTCGACCGTGGGATGCTCTGGTCTGTCTGGCTGATGCTGTGGCAAGTTACGCACCGCCTTGTGAGACTCTGTCAGCAGCAGTACGGTCAGGCTTCAGTTACCGCCCGAGGACCGTCTCTCCAACACGGACCTGCGCTTTACTGTAGGTTGCCATGGCGCCCGAGGAGAGGCCACGCACATGTGCAGTTCATTAACTCAGGAGAGTGATGAGAGAGAGATGAGTGAAGAACTTGCACTACCGAAGAATGCGAACACTGTTTGCAGCGCGAATGATATGTACTTTAGTGTTCGATACAACACATTAAACGTTAAGGAGAGGCAATAATTTTTTGGAATGCAGAAATGCGGTCTATATGTAAGCCACCATGCTTGTGTTGGAAAAGTATCGCAGACTCAATGAAAATATGGACAAAGTGACTGTGATGTCACCCATTGATTTTTCTACCGGCCTGCGAAAAGCATTTTGAAGCCATTGATGTGCAATTTTTGTGGCACCATTTTGTACAATTTGGAGCCAGAGACTGCGCACGACCTTGGGGTGGTCATGAAGTCCGAGCCAGGTGTGGGCACAATGTGATTGACAGTCCGGGGCCATTACCAAGCACGTGATACTGCCCCTGCTTCCCCCCACCCCCCTCAGGTGACGCTCTGTGACTAGGCAGTGACACAAACTGTCCCTGAACGGTCCACAAAATATCATTATGTCTGGTTGATTGTAGAAGCCGTGTAATATTTCTCTTACAGAATTCATTATCCACTTATTGTATAAAGCATAATCCCAGGCCACACTAATATAAAATCTTCAACCTCCTGACATATATCATATTACCTGTACCCTGGAATATGATCATGAGGTTGTAAAAAGTAGAATAATAGCCGTATCTACAAAGTGTTGAATAATCTTGCGCAGGCTCTCTCCCGTTATTTACTGTGCAATTTTCAGAGTTTTGCTGAAGTTTTCCTGATGCTGTTGTTGATGTAATGTCTGCCACAGTAAAGTGCGGATTGTGTATTAAATTTTTAATCTATTTTACGCCCAGGACTCCCAGCCCAGTCGAGGCTTTAAAGGCCTTGCTTCTAAACCGCTAGCTCTCAGTGGGGGAAAAACAGGCGACCCTCCACTGCACTGTGAAGAACTCACCCAACCAATGTGACAAAAAACATCTATGGTACTCTTCCATAACACCCATTTAAGTATACTTGTTTGGTAACAGGTTGGGTGTGGCTGTAATACTGTGTAACTGTGCAGTAAATATTGAAATGGGGCCAAAAAAAACAAAACTCCCCCGTTGCTGTAAGTAAGTTCTATAGAGTGTTATGAAAACTGTGGATGTGATTTTAAAAAAATGGCCTATGGATTGTGTTTTTGGATCATGCGGCCATTTCATCACCCAATCAGCTCGCGCATTGTTTTGGCTGGGAAGACGGGGGAATATTTATGCAGAAACGCCGGGAGACAAATAAAGACGGTTTTCATTTCTAACGTGGAGCCGGATAGTTTAAAGTGGAGACGCAGAGGCAGAGATTAGTCGTTTAGCCTTTCAGGTGGGTTGCAGCTGTGGGGGGAAAATCGGTTTGCTTCTGCTCCGCAGTTTTGCTGTCTTAAGCAGTGTCGACTGGGAAGACGGGTTCATTTTGCCTTACAATTTAAAGCCTTTTTAAGCAACGAGTCAGTTGGGAAAACAGCCTTGCTCAGAATGCAAAACTGTCATGCCAGTCCAGGCTGAGTTGGATTACAGGAGAGGTTTTTTCTCACATTTATGCCCTTTTGTTGTTGCCAAGGACATATCACTTATTTTATCTTTCTGTTTGGAAATTGCTGTCTTCAGCTCGCCGAGCATCAAACGTCTGCCTCTACTTAAAGCATTTCTAGCCCCCTTTTTTTAAATACACATGAGCTTTCCTGTTGTCTTTCTCTCTCTGCTTTGAAAATACTCTGTCCTCTTGAGTCTGATGTTCTCTCCGTCTTCTCGTTGATCAGCTCTTAACCGGAGAGTTTACAGTAAGGGCTGCTCGCTAGCAGGTGCGTCGGTTGAAGTCGCGCGGCGATCGATTTAACGGCGGCGATAAGTTCGAATCAGCCGGAAATGTCCAGCTCTGCCGTTACGGAGAAACGGCGCCCTGGTGAATTCCTTCGGCCACACTCTGGCCTCCGGCCAGTTCCGCCTGCGTCTCACAAGCTGTGATTTAGCTCTGTTTCGACGCATTAAGCAGAATAACTGTACAGACTTCCGCACTGTTTGTGTTCGGGAGGAGAAACAGCCCACAGCAAGGCATCCGTTTTATTAGTGAAATACCGTTAATCTGTGACTGGTTTAATGAACGCAGCTGTGATTTGTTTCCCCCGTTTTAAGGAATGTTTATAACTGGGGGGTGGGGGGGGGGGGGTTGTAACCACTGTCCCCTTGTTCAGTTGGGTACAGTCACGCTCACTGCACATTGGACTAGGATTCCCGGATCTGATAGCCAATGCGTTTGGGATTTGGATAGATGCACAAATCTGTCTCTTGTTCATGGGTTGTATTCTACATGACTACCACTAGATGGAAGCAGAAATCCATGAGAAGGACCGGAAGCCTAACGTGTCGCCACAGAGCCATAGATAACACATCCTGCGTTTTTTCGTGCTGGGAAAACATACAGTACTTCTTGCGCACTCAAGGCCGCCGCATTTATAACCTGAGTCGGTATTTTGTGTTTCTGACTGTGTGACAACGCGCGCTTGTCGCCGCTCTTCTGTGGCGCAACACAGTGCATCTCGGAGACAATTAAAATTCTGTTCTGCTCGATGGAGCTCTGAGCATATGTTGTTATGCTCCACTGTTATTGTCTACGGCCGTTCTGTTCCTATTCTCTATACTGTAACTTCGCGTAAAGAATGCAGATTTTTCCTCCCCCATTCGTTTTGAGTGGTAATGAAAAGGAACCGAACTACAAGTGTGAAATAGCAAGCATTGTGAATTCACAGTGAAAATATTTAAGGAATGCACTTTTTTTGGTTATAGTAGCCTCCCTAACACATTTGAGAAGTCAGAAGCTCGTTCTCACTGCATAATTAAATAATTGGGGGTGTGAACAGTAAACTGTACTCTAATGGCTTTTGCTGTAAGTTGTGCTCTGGTATGTACTTTTGTAATGATTTCGGTAAACTATAATATCAGATTGTGTACTGTAAGCAGTGCTCTTATTATCTTTAATACGTGGCGCTTTAATGTGTGTGTTTTTTTTTTTTTTACAGTAAAGTGCTGGAATGTTTGTAATGTTTTCAGTAAACTGTCTTCCTATGCTGTCTGCTAACTGCAAATTTGCATTTTCTGTGTTTTTTTTCCCCAGTGTGAAGTGCTAACTGCTCTAATACTTGTTTTTCCCTCGGCTTTCAAATCGTTTAAAGTGTTTCTCAACGTCTCTCTCTTCCCCAGGATGTTCTGAACAACCTGGGCTCCTCTGAGCTGGACGAGGACGACCTGATGCTGGACATGGATCTCTCTGACGACCAGCGCCATCGTCACGGTAACCCCCCCCCCCCCCCCCCCCGCCTGAAGAGATGCCCGTGCGCTCAGAAACGGAGAGAGAGCGCACGCGGGAGTTTGCATTGAAGGCGCGTTTCGCGTTGCGGCTGAGCAACGCTCCAGTCCATGTGCGGCGTCATTTGGAACGTGCCTGAAATTCTCTCTGAGGAAGGTTTAATCTCTTCCCTCTTTGCTGCCAACATCTGCCCAGCGTCCGCAAAGGTCAGGGGGTCAAATGGCTCGTCCCGCTGGGACACTGGTTTTCGGTTTAGTTGCACGCCCTTTAGATTTGGGTCGAATCTGGACCGTACCCAGAAGCCTCGTGGGGCATCCCAAAAAAAAACGTAATGTCGCCCGGGCTGGGGAGGGAGGGAGGGAATCGGTCCTTGCGGGGACCATCCTGGCGTCAGGAGTTTGGAGCGACTCCTGCTGTGGATCAGCTGGCATCTGTGCCCGAGGGCAGCGGGGGCATGAGGTGCGATGCCCTGGCAGGAAGGGGACACACTGTTCTGGCCTCCCCCCTGGGATTAGGCGAGATGTCGCGATCGCGGGGCGGGCCAAAAAACATACGCCTGGGTTTACCAGGCTGGGAGAGGGGAAAAAAACAGGAAGAAAAATAGATTAAAAAATATCAAGAATGTATTCCTGTCGACATTTACATTGGTAACTGGAATGAGCACTGGGCTGAACAGGGCATCTGGGCAGTCCTATTAGCTGTGTATTCTGTGCTGCTGAGCCAAATTTCACACAAATCAATTCATCTAATGCATTTCAGACTTGCAATAGCAGCAACTGGAAAGAATGTTTTTGTTGCTTAATGATGCCTTTGTTTGGATAGATGGGACAGCCAGTGTTTTCAATAATGGGTATGGGTGAGAGAGTGGCCGTCATCTCGAGCAATATCCTTTAAATTGTCATTTCATGTGTATTTGATGCTAAAAGGGAGCCGTTGATGTTGTTTCCCAGTCGATATGTTCAGGACGGCTAGGCTTGCGCTCTGTCAATGGACAGTAAAAAATTTTTTTTTAAAAAATGAACACCAAGGTTTTTACATTCAGTGAAGTCGTTTCATCCTTTCCTTCTCGTTTTAAAACAATGGTAAAACTTAGGAGGTGTTTACAAACACGTCTGCATTAAAATGAAAATTTCGTTTTTAATAAATAGGACCTGATATTGTGCTCAAAAATTATGATTGTTTGAAAGCCTGAAAGTATGAATTTTATGGCTGCCACTTAAAAGTCCTGAACATTTTTTTTCCCCCAATTATGTCTTTTAAACAAATCTGGTTTACCTCGTGGAGGGCTTGATGAATTGCCTTATGGTTGCAGTTTTTCTAATACAGCTTTTTTCAACAGCAGTCATCAGGCCACTCAGAGCCACAGTTGCGTACGCTAGATTGCATTTGTGTCAAGGACGTGTCCTCATTACGAAAAGGCAGAGCTAATGCTGCCATTAACGCGTGCAAATACGATTTTGCATACTTAGACGCTTTATAGCACTGCTTCGTTTTCCCCATCGTAACGACTGCACGTGTGCGGCAGATTAGCCTTGGAGCAAACAAGACTCCTCTGTGACTCGGAAGGGATGTGACAGAACTGCAGGAATTTTAAAATGGAGGCATCGCTGCTGCTGGTTCCCGGTCGGGGCCTTTTTTGTGTGTGGAGTTTGCGTGTTCTCCCCGTGTCCGCGTGGGGTTTCCTCCGGGTACTCCGGTTTCCTCCCACAGTCCACAGGCACACAGGTTTCGGCTAATTGGAGAGTCTAAATTGCCCCCTAGGTATGAGTGTATGAGTGAATGGTGAGTGACTGGTGCGTGTGCCCTGTGATAGATTGGCGGCCTGTCCAGGGTGTATTCCTGCCTCTTGCCTAGTGCATGCTGGGATAGGCTCCAGCAGCCCCCACAACCCTGTCCAGGATAAGCGGGTATAAATGATGGATGGATGGGTGGATGGATGGATGGATGGATGGATGAACATTGCTGCTGGTGGCGGAGGGAACCGTACACCCAAATGGCAGTAGAAGCGCTGTTCTTTTCATCACCTGCCCTGTCTGTTCTGTGGCAGCCCTCTTGGGTTTACTTCTCAGGTACCTGTTGACTTTTCAAGTGGCCTTTGCGGTGAATTTCGAGCTGTTAACGCGTGTGTACGTTGCGTATGCAAATTCGCCGTTTAATTAGAATCGATGTTAAGAACCGCTTTAAAAAAAAAAAAAAATTTTTTTTAAGTGCCGAGTCATCTGTCAGTCCAATTAAAAATGATTGTTATTTCTTCACTGAGGCCCATGGGAGGGGGCACTCAGCAAACCCCCCGCTTTTATTAACTTGCGTCTTCAGGTCCCATAGCAGGCAGGTGGGTCGGTCACAATAAATTCTGCCTTGTAGATTTTTTTAGTCCTTGCGTGCCGAAATGTCCCGGCAGGAAAGGTGGAGAAGAGTCAATAATAAGTACGAGGGGCCGTAAATTTAGTTTTTATTGGCACCCGCTCCCACGACCGTCTCAAAGTTGTCGCACGCGCGCGCGCGTGTGTGTGTAATGAGTCGAGCACGCTGCACTTTCGAACGAGTGGCGAGTGGCCTGGCTGGCGGGACGTCCCGGAAAGTGCATCACGCTAATTGGGAAACGCGCCGTTGTCCATTTCGCGCAGAGACCGCCGTTTAGCTCGCCAACAATATCAGAGCTCGCCGTTTTATTATTTTATTTTATTTTATCGCATATTGTGCTGCTAGTGTGCGTTGCGGGAGAGTTGTCGGCATCAGGTCTTGATTGTAGGCTCTTGGTTGCCTTTGGTGTCTGTTATTGGCGTTTCTCTACGTGAGAACCACAGCTGTGCCAGTGGAAGTCAAGGAAGCCATTATGAGGCTTAAATAAGGGAAAAAGCATACACATATACATACATAGCATTTTGCTTCTGTGCAGATTTGACATTTTCCACTGGTTTGCTCTGTGGTTTTATGCAGGTAAACTAGTGCTAATTGGATACCTACTATGATCTACTTGGTACTGGCAATGTCCCCATTAATTCATGCTTGTTTACTAATGGTGATTAACGTCATTTCATTAGTTGACACATCCAGTTTGTGTATCCTCAATGGGCTCATAATTACATGTCTTGCGGTTGTGGAGGTGTAATCATAATCAGTTGTCTTGTCCAGGTAAATAACACGCATGCAATGCAGTGAACACACTTGACGTAGGCATCGCTGGCTCAAACATTGTTTCTTTCACCCGTGAGCACAAGAGCATTTTAAGAGTTTTGAGTGAGAGTGTGGCCTTTTTTTTTTTTTTTTTTACCCTCTTTCTCTAGGAAAGTTTTCGGAAAAGCAAATCTACTTTCCCCCCTTTTAAGACATTAGGTACAGGCCATTAGCTCCGGGCGCGAAACCCGCTCGGAAAATGCATTATGTAGTGTGAAGCGACCGGCGCAAACCCGTCCGCCGGCGCAGTGCGGCGGACGGAAGAGCTCTTCAGCGCGTGCGACCCGCCATCGCGATTCTCCCGGTGACGCATCCGCCGGCCCGAATCCGCGCCAGAGTGCAGACGCGGGTTGCCATGACGAACGAACGCGCGCGCGGGGGGACGCACGGCGGAATGAACGCCGCCGCCGCCACCAAAGGTTGTTCTGGGTCCCGTCATAGCAACTGCCTCCGTGACAACCGGCGCGCGGCTGCACTCCGCGGCGCTCTCATTCCTAACCGCCGGCGTTTATTTTTACCCGCGTCGGGTGTCACACGCAGGGCAGCGAGGGCTGTTCCGCTTTCTCTTACAGAAGCGGCGCATCGACCACTTTCCTCCTGCATGAGCTAACCCGAGTGTGACAGCGCGAGTAAAAGGGGTTCGAGCACCGCGAACGCTGCCCGGCGTCGCTTAAAAGGCTGCAGCATACCCCCGCAGGGTTAGTTGAGGTGTTTATTATAGGAGTAATTCAGTCATTTAAAAAAAAAAAAAAAAAAATTGATAGATAAATTTATAACGAAATACTTCTTTGCCAACTACGTATCATATAAAATGGAAAATATCCTTTTGGCTCATTGACTTGTATGATGACGCCTAACCGAGCATTATTAATCCTAAGAATGCAGATGTAAAAGATGCAAAGTGGTATGAAAGTGTGTCTCTCATAAATCTCCTATCTGGCCCGGGCTGCAGCGTAGCTGCTTGGCTTCGCCGCCTTTTTGCTGCGGGCATGCGGTGACTTTCAATAAGGAACATGATGACCTCGTGCCCAGACCGTCTCCAAACCTCTCTCCTTTTCTTTATGTGTGAAAGCTATGTAAATGTAACACTTATGGAAAGTGGATGCTAATGCATAAAGTGTGTGTGTGTGTGTGTGTGTGTGCGCTTGCTTATTTATGCCTTTGACAGCACAGGGTACATTCACTAAAATGGTGAATACATTTTTTTTTGTTCTGCTCTGTTCTGTTCAGCTGTACCTGTGAATCTGGCTCTCAATTTCCTGTGATAAAATATGCAATTGCGGGCCTCTTTGTTGGGGGTTTTTTTTTTTTTTAGATAGGTATCTGTGAAAAAGGCGCTGGAAAGGCAGCCAGGTTAGCGTTCTCGCTGTTTTTATTTCCTGAAATTAACCCGGAATCCGTTTCCCGAGGAATCTGGCGGCTGCGGAGGCGAATTATGTGAATAATTTAGCCATTTGCCTTTCCCCTCACCACACTGCACACATAGCACCGGCGGCCATTTTTATTCAGATTATCCAACTGTCACCGTGACCGACGTGAGGTCAGGGCATCCTTCAGTAAGTCACCATTACCCGGGAAACGTTCCCTCGCACATTTTGATTTTTATAAATATATATCACTGCTTATGTAAGCACTGTGAGCTGTGATTGCCTAGCTTGAGGACGATTGATTTTTAATGAGCTGTTTAGGGTTTTATTTATTTATTTATTTTTAATGGTGAAGGTTGTGCTGACCGGTGTGCTGTTCCTAATTTTAGTTTCCAGAGAGGACTCCAGCCAGTCCCTGGCGTCCTGTTTGGCCCTCCTGCACTCCCCCATAGAGCCCTCTTCTGACAAGGTCCTGGGCAGAGAACCCCGCGGAACAGAGTCCTCCCACAGGTATGTGCCTTCCCAGAATGCAGCTCTTCGGAATCTCGCTCCGTATACGTGGTCTTCTGTGCTTGTCCTTAGTTTGCCTCGCAGATTACTTTTTTTTTTTAACTGAATGGAAGCTGTCTGCTGGCGGTGAACTGATGGTACACTATCGCGGAGACGAGGGGCCCTTATATGAAATCCTTACATGAGCAGGACAGAGTAATAATGACAGTTATTAATAAACAGCGAACAATGCCTTATGTCTGTTTTTACACAGTCTGGCTGCTTGCGGTCTGAACAGCAAATGGCGGTGCTTCTGGAATACCTTCACAGCACAAAGGTCATCTCTTTCAGAGGGTAGTCTGTGTCATTAATTTTGAGAAGCAATTTAAAGAAAGCATTACTTCTCTACTTTTGTATTTTTCGCTCGGCATTTTTTTATTAATTTCAGGTGCCTACCTGTTTCATTTAAGAAACTTTAAGTAAGGCCTCCTTGAAATGGTTCCTCTGTGTAAATGGAATCCAATTATGCTCAATGCAGCACTGAGGCTCTTCACAGTCCAATTTAGCCTGCGCTTGCAGGTTTGAAAATCCTTTGTTTTTCAAGAACAAATGTTTCCTGGGTTGGGCTGCCATTTCGCGCTCGGAGATTGATTGTTAATAAAGAGGTTACGGCACCCCTGCATTCACAATTCTGAGGCCAGACACGGCCAGCTCTGAATAAATAAAGGGATTTCTCAAGTTCTGTAATTTGTCTTGCGTTTTGTGGCCTTTCGTGGCCTATGTACTTCGCGACTCCAGCAGAAGTGCAGTTTAACGTTGGTCTGTTCCTCCGGTCGCCCTGGTGGAGGGAGTTGACCTTGGTGTCCTTGGAAATGAGGAATGAAAAAAAAACAAAAAAACAGTTCCTCTGTGTCTGGCCTCCTATCATCCCTGTTACCTCTAATTATCTGCTTTGTCCTAATTATCTGAATCCTTTTCTTTCCCCTGCCCTCTGTGATTGACTCAGGTCATCACTGCACATGAGAATCGAGTTCTCAGCTAATTCACCGGGTTAAATAAAGGTAAATAAAAGGAAAAGTAAATAAGCAGGTTCTACACGTATAAAATTCTCAGCATCCTTCTCTTCATCTGACATACAGCAGAATGTTCTGCTGTATGTAAGATGACCTGGCTGTGCTGTCCAGTGTTTGTGTGTGTTTTTACCCACCGATTTCCCTGCTCCTGTAAACTGCTTTAATAAAAGCTGTGGAAGGCCAGGTCCCAACGTGACCTGGGCTTGCTTTGTGGAACAATGGATTTTAAATCAAACAAATTATCCATCGTCTGTGTGAAGCACTTCCATTCTGCAGCGCTGACATTCATAATGAACAAAAATTGACTTTTGGAAACGTGCCAAAAAAGCTACAGAATTTTCATGGGTGTAGTAAAGTTCAGAAATTCGGTTTCTAACCTGAAAAGGGTGGATATTCCAGTGCTAATGGACACAGTTAGCTGCAGTAATTAGTGGGAGATGCAGATGTGGGGGGTTGTGGGTGGAGATGCAGATGTGGGGGGATGTGGGGGGAGATGCAGATGTGGAAGGTGATGGAGGATGTGGGGGGATGTGGGGGGAGATGCAGATGTGGGGGGATGTGGGGTGGAGATGCAGATGTGGAAGGTGATGGAGGATGTGGGGGGAGATGCAGATGTGGGGGGATGTGGGGGGAGATGCAGATGTGGGGGGATGTGGGTGGAGATGCAGATGTGGGGGGAAGTGGGTGGAGATGCAGATGTGGGGGGATGTGGGTGGAGATGCAGATGTGGGGGGATGTGGGTGGAGATGCAGATGTGGAAGGTGATGGAGGATGTGGTGGGAGATGCAGATGTGGGGGGATGTGGGGGGAGATGCAGATGTGGAAGGTGATGGAGGATGTGGTGGGAGATGCAGATGTGGGGGGATGTGGGGGGAGATGCAGATGTGGGGGGATGTGGGTGGAGATGCAGATGTGGGGGGATGTGGGTGGAGATGCAGATGTGGGGGGATGTGGGGGGAGATGCAGATGTGGAAGGTGATGGAGGATGCTATTCTTGTGCGGGAGAAGGTAGGTCAGAGGCCTAACACCACTGGCTAATGCTGGCTGGAGGTATGGGTCGGTACTCTACAGGAATAACACGCTGAAGTCAATGATTGGTGCAGGAATAGTGCGCTGAAGTCGCCGATTGGTGCAGGAGTAACATGCGCTGAACTCTCTGATTGGCTGGAGGTATGGGACGGAACTGCACAGGAATATTGTGCACTGAAGTCTCTGTTTTCCTCCAGGCTGTTCCCCCTGTGCTCAAGCTGTGCTCAGCGGGCGTGGCTGGGACTGTGTCACTTGTTTCGTGATGTAGGCCTGTGCTAATATGGGGCTCAGTATAGCCTTTAGTGAATCTGTCAAAGCTGCACTAATGCATTGTGTATAACTCCAGACCGCTTAATGAGGCCCCAATTATGGAAAAGTACATATACATTTTTTGGAAATGTTGGATGAACATTCATGCACAGACAGCACTATAATATATGATGTATAAAAATGTATGTTTATGTATTTATGTAAATTATTTTATGGGGGGGGGGAATTAGCTCAGGAGGTAGAGTGGCTATCTGGCAATTGGAGAGTTGCCGGTTTGAATCCTAAAAAGTGTCGAAGTGTCCTTGAGCGAGACACCTGACCTCTAATAGCTCCCGACAGGCTGGTTGGCGCCTTGCGTGGCTGCCTTTCACTGCTGGTGAGTGACTGTGTGGGTGACTGAGAGCCATTCACTGTAAAGCGCTTTGTGCAGCTGTAGCTGATGGAAAAAGCACTATGCAAATGCAGTCCATTTCCATCATATATATATGTATAAGGCTGCTTACATATTTTTCTTTGTTTACCCGTTTTTCCTGGTAACTGTGAGGCGGCTGTGCTATAGGTTTGCTTCCTGGGTGGTGCCCAGTCCCTTGTACTGCATCAGTAAATATCCAGCTGTACAAATGGATTCCATGTTAATATAAAAGCTGAGTAAGTGACTCTTGGTTAAGAGCGTCTGCTTAAATGCCTGTAATAAACTGTAATGCAATGTAATGCGTCTAATATCAATAAATAGGCCCGTGTGATTTATGACGAAGTGCACCGACAGCGCCAGAAGATGAGTAATGATGCACCTTTAGCAAAGCCGCTTCTTAACCATCCACGTCCCGGAGATCAATCGGTCGCGTTCGCTCGGCCTCCCAAGTCACATGACGCTCGGGCGAGGTATATATGCGTAAATCAATGCAGTGTCACAACCTCACGGGGAAGGGTTAAGATCCACAGCTGCGCGGAGCCATCCGTCACTGTTGAAGTAAACCTGTTTCGCGTGGTGACACGAGAACACCCAAATCCTGTTAGCCTCAGAGGCCTGTTGCTCTTCTCGGGTAATTAATATTAGCACCTTTCATTTTAGATGGTTGTGTAAATATTTAATGCATTAAACATTTCTGTATTTCAGTTGAGTTTGTTTCTCCCAAAAAGGGCTGGTCTTTGGCATATTGATAAAACATGTACGCAGAAGGGTAGGGAGTGTTCATTATAAATCTGAAACTTATTGAAGCTTATTTAAGCATACGATATCCCACGGAATGATTCTGTGATACAGAATCAACTTCTTCTCTCACCATTTTTCATATTTCCCTGCATGAGAAGCTCCATCAGTAAGTGTTCTGTCTCCCCGGTCGCAGGTTCCAAAGAATCACAGGGTAAACAAAATAAACCAAAAGGTCATAATTCTAAAGGAAATGAACTGGAAAAGGGTATCATGGCATATCAATATGAAAACAATTTTGCGACTCTATAAACCCTTGAAGTGCAGTGAGTTTCTGCAGAATAAATTATGTGTTTGAAATTATTGAGTCCATGAATCAGTGTGTAAAAGAATGTTGCGAAAAAAGTAATTTTATTCAAATAAATTTTCTCTCGCCTGCGAGTAGTTTATTTTGAGTATTTACTGCTGATTTATATTTCGGGAAACACTCAATGAATGTGCAGTGCTCTTGCTGCAATTTCTCTCAATTTCTATTTGTTTTTGGGAAGAAATACAGTTTTCTTCAAAAATTAAACAAAAACAGTATGCATTCAAGCTGGATGACGTGATTTTACAGTAAAGTGTGTGTGTGTGTGTGTGTGTGTGCGTGTGAAGAATGGTCTAAAAGAGGCTAACTAACATATGGTCTGTCTTCCTTGTTTTCACATGGTTTAGTTGTTTATTTATTTTTCTTTGCAGCCCAGTGATTGACAGGGATTGATTCATATTTTTTTTTACCATTCCAGCTAGTGTTCTTTCGGTGGTGATAATTCATTCTGAAATGCGTAATTATTTCCGAGTTTGCATTCCCTCAAAATGGAAGGAATCGCAAAAAATAGACATGTCTGCTTTGAGCAGTGATTGTCTGTACATTCGTTCTGAAATAATGGAGCTCACAAAGTATGAGGTAAATGTTTTTTTTTTTTTTTTCCCCCAGAATTGTCATGTTTAACGTTTCCGGTGGAAAAAGGAAGAGGGCACGTAAACCACGTGGAGCTTTTCCTTTTTTGCGTGTGGAAAGAGAGGCTGCGCACGCTTGCCTGTCCTCCGTAGTTCCTGAACCGCTCGTCTGGCGATGCAGTGTTTTCGCGGAACGCGGCCGGGGGACCCGGGGGGTAGGGGCTCTGCCCGACGGTGCCCGGCTAAGTGTGAAGATTTATTATCCTTGGGAGACAATCTGGCCTGTTTATGCCGAAAATTCATCATCTGCTGAAGAGCCTGCCCCGAGCGGCTCCTGCCGGCTAATTTGCTGGGATCTGAGCCACAGGCGTGTAGTTCTGCAGACAGGCCTCTGACTGGTGGAGACCCGGAGACGGTGCTAACGTGCTAACTCTCTGCGCGCTAACGAGTAAACCGCTGAGACTGTGGCGCGACGCAGGCTCTCTATAAACAGCCAGTGATAGAGACAGGCCTCCGACTGGTGGAGACCCGGAGACGGCGCTAACGTGCTAACTCTCCGCGCGCTAACGAGTTAACCGCTGAGACTGTGGAGCGATTCGGGCTGTCTATAAACACCGGGTGATTAGAGACAGTCCTCGAAAGTACGAGGAGGACGGTGTCTTTGTGCGACCGCGGACGTCACGGCTTCGCTGTCGTAACACGGCGACATTCCGCCGATCGCGGACCACAGGCCGCTAAACGGTTTCCTGACAGAGAGAGAGAGTCGTCTGAGTGCACGGTGGTGGGCAGAGGCATTACTCATGGCCCGAGTGGGCAGGCGACGGCATTCATCCGGCTGTTTAGCCACGGAAATAAGCAGCGGAGGGGAGGTGTGCTTGATAATGTGTCATCCGTCCCCACCGCGCACTGTTCCGTCTGCTGTTTCCATAGGAACAGTTAGACTCTCTCATCCTCTGAACTTCCAGATCCTTCCTGTCAGGGCTCCGGATGGCAGCGAAGCCGTAAATAAGCCAGGCTAAAAACTGTACTCTCCCGCTGCTCTCTGTTTCCCCTCGCTGTAAATAATGGCGGCCAGTTACCGAGATCTATAACTGATCATCTGTTACAACCATTAAGACGTATTTTATGCCTTCTAGATGAGGCCCGGTGAACGATCAATCCTCTCCCTCAGCGCGTGCGGCCATCGAATTTCCTGACTTGTTAAAAGAGGCGGCCTGTATTTCATCGACTGCACCGCGGGCCTAATCGTCAGGCCGAGGCCATTAAGGC
The DNA here is from genome assembly GCF_013347855.1 of Anguilla anguilla. NCBI lineage: Eukaryota > Metazoa > Chordata > Actinopteri > Anguilliformes > Anguillidae > Anguilla > Anguilla anguilla. Next base: position 45,338,786 of record NC_049210.1, read on the forward strand.
CGTCTTCCCATGATGCAGTGGAAACGGCCGCCCGTTCTTCACCGGTCGCGTTCGCCAAGTGCGCTCAGCGGTTCCCCTCGGTCCCACCCCCCCCCCCCCCCCCCCCCCCCCCCCCCCCCCCCCCCCCCCACGCGTCTGCCATCAATAACGACTGTCGGCTACGCTTCGTCTTACCGCGTCGGTTCGTCTGAGCGCCGTTCCTCTTTTTTCCTTTCTCTCCGAAGCGCTGATTTACGGTCGCGATATGACGGAGTGCGTTTCCCCTCCGAGCCCAAACGGCACCGTTTACCGGGACGGGCCAGGTGAAGCCGAGGCGACCGTGCGGACCTAGCGACCGCGAGCCCAGCGCCAAATTTTTATTCCGCCGCTTTGCTGTTTACGTATCTGCTGACAGACAAAAACAAGGCACTCATTTCATTGTTAAATGGATGAAGTCTGGAAAAAGCAGTCTGCTTAATTAGCTTATTACTAAACGGTCTGCAACTGTAAAGCACAAACTTTTAGAAGTCGTGGTCTGTTATTAAAATCCATAAAGCATTTATTCGTATTGAGCCTACTGTTTTTGGGTGTGTCGGCTAAATTAAATCAAAATGCTGTGGAAAAACTATTAGGAGGTCCTGGAAAATGAAATGGAAGTGTATGTTGGCCCAGATAGTATTTCCGTTTCTGTGCACTGAACATAACTGACCGGGATATTTTCTCCCACATTTGCTCATAGGAAAGGAGGTGCTTGGAAGTGCATGCTCCATTTCCTGGGAAACAACCTTACAAGTGATGGGAGGTGATTTTGAAGGGTAACTGAAGCAGGAAAGTAATAGTCCACGATCACAGTACAACCCAGGACCAGTGAATCTTACTGTGTCTGTTGCTTTGGAGCCGTGATTAAATATGCAATTTGATTCTGAATTAAGGTATTCACAAACTGTACTGTTGATCAAGGGTGCCAGAGTCATTTTCAGGAATTACATTTTTTAAAATGTTTTTATTCTTGCCTGTCAAATTTGCAATGTCTGAGGGAAATAACTTGGAAAATCAACACAACACTGAAACCGAACCGGTTGCTGCGCTGGCGGTCCTCTACGCGATTTTCATTTCTTTTCCAGCGGGCGCTTTGTCTTTATTAATTACCGGTGCCGTTCTCCAGCGCTCCGCTCATTCCAGCGAATTTGGAAGCGGCGGAATAACACACAATTAGCGCTGGAGTGCAGTCTGACAACATCGAGACCTTTTGAAATGAATCTGAATCTGCTCGTTTGAGCCCAATGACGAGTGTAATGTCTGAATTAGCTACGTCAATACTTGAATGAATGAAGTGTTCCCAACACCTTTAAAACCCCCGCTTCACCACGGCTCTGCGTCTTCAGTTCAGACCTCCACGGAAGCAGCAGACGGCGAATAGCTGCATAAATCTTCACCTCCACCTGCGCATCTCGGCCAGTTATTAAGGAGCACCGAGATTGCTCCTGCAGCCGTGGAAACGGAATTCGTTACAATGCCACTGGGGTGGTTAAAAAAAAATTGCCGTTATCTTAGCCGGGCTGCGCTGTTTATTTACATGAGATCCGCGTGTGAACAAAATCGACTCCGTTTCGCACGGCGTCACTACGAACGCACCCGCACGCGCTCAGCCGGTTTCGGAATACCTGGGTGATAGCATCTGAGAACGCGGTGACAAAGTCCCGGCCCCAACCCGGAATTAGGTGTACCGGGAGGCGATACAGGCGCACCGAAAGCACCCGAGGCCTCTTTGTGCTATCGCGTAATCCCTGAGCTGGTGCAAATGCAGCGGTGGAAATTTATGGCCAAGTGAACTGTAGGGGAGGCGCCACTGCGAGAGAATGTTCCAGAATTGGCGCCTGTGCTGCTCTCCAGTCCTGAACTGGATGCGTAGTGAGAGAGGGACAGTTGTTTTAATCAAATCCACAGTTATAGCCAGAGGGAAGAGGAGGTACATTAGACAGCAGAACCAAGCAAAAAAAGAATGTCTTTAATTAGTTTGTTACTGGTTTACATTTTCATATGCAATATGCTGTTAGATGAACAACGTATGCCGTGAATATTGCTGCAGGAATATTTTATGTCAATGTATGTTGTTCATTTGACCATTGAATTTCTCATGAATTTTTTATTAGAAACGCTGATTAGAAATGAAAGTTATTGCAAAGTATTTCTTTTATGTTCTGTTATGATAATTTTTTTTTTTTTTTAATCAGGGGAAAACTGATGCTGGTAATTCTAAACATTTGGTGGTCCTTATTTACGTTTAATAATTATATGAATGTTGTGTACCCTTTTATGGATCGGAGTGCACATTTAAAGCCAGTGTATTGTATGAATTAATGTGATGCTTTTAATCTGTGGAACTTGCTCATGTTGTGGAGCATGTACGTCTATCACGAAGTAATGCAGAACATTAAGCAGTGGGACAAGTCCATCAACATTATTTATTAATTTTCTTTAGAGGCAAATCACCAACAAAAAAAAATAAATAAATAAATTCTAAAGTGCTCTCCATATCCTCATTGTCTTATTGTCACAGGGGCTGTGTTGCATATGAATAATTCTGGTTGTTGAGGGCGTCTTGTAGGAATAGCAGAGATGTTGTAGAGGCAGGACAGAAATCACCCAGAGAGGAGGTAATTGAATCTGCAGGATATGATCTGTGTACGCTTGAGTTGAGACCGAGACAGAGACAAGTCCTGATGGACACTGCGCGGTGGCGTAGAGTAAGATATCATAATAAACACCTCTCCTGGGTGGATGAGTAAGCAACGTTCTGGTTCCCCCCCCCCCCCCCTTTGTTTCTGTAAATTTGGCGCCCAGCATGGGGGGGTTGAACATGTCCAGTTCCCTCCCTAATTTGGAATATCCAGCTGCCTGTTTGTACCCCCGTTCATTTGCTATTGCCACTGCCGATTTGGGAGAGTGAAGACATCCTCGGTTCTCCTCTGAAACACGTGCTGTCACCAGCCTGCTTATTTTCAGACCCGAGCCCACAGCCAGGCTCACGTAGAGTTTGTGTTCGAGTCCCACAGCCGGGCTCACGTAGGGTTGGGTTCGAGTCCCACAGCCAGGCTCACGTAGGGTTGGGTTCGAGTCCCACAGCCAGGCTCACGTAGGGTTGGGTTCGAGTCCCACAGCCAGGTTCGCGTAGGGCTGGGTTCGAGTCCCACAGCCAGGCTCACGTAGGGTTGGGTTCGAGCCCCACAGCCAGGCTCACGTAGGGTTTGGGTTCGAGCCCCACAGTCTGGCTCACGTAGAGTTGAGTCGGAGGACAACATTGTGTATGTGACCCTTGGCACAAGGGGGTCACGAGAGAGCGATGAAATGCAGACCCCCTCTGACTTCCCTGGGAAACACAATCGCCAGCTGCGGGTCGCCCTGTGGACGTACCGGCCCCAGTCGGCTCTGGTCCGGTGGGTTCCGGTCGGAGACCGTGAGGCTCATGCGCGCTCCACTTCCATCCTCCCCGAAGCCGAGAAGCAGAAATTCTCCCCTCAGCCCCCCTGTTAGCGAAGGGAAATAAAGGCCGGATCTGCTTTGTCCGATGCTGCAGATATTACCGAGCCTGAAAAGGAAGCTACGCTGCAGCAGAAGCTGTCCCGCGCGCAATCCACAGCATTATCGGCTAATAAGGGCTGAATCTGAGAGCCAGCATGGCGTCCGCTGCGGATCAGCTGTCCCGCGCGCAATCCACAGCATTATCGGCTAATGACGGCTGAATCTGAGAGCCAGCATGGCGTCCGCTGCGGATCAGCGCCTCGTCCCTGCCGATGATCAGGCCCGGAGTTTTCCTTCACAAGGTTTCACAGGTTGTGCTCTGCTTCTTTCCAGCCTGAACCAAAGTCATACCAGAGAACAGTGGCAGCAGCTCTAGTGCAGAAACACAGGCAAAGTGTGCTACAGGATGGGAGGGTTTTAAAAATTTTTTAAAAAAAAACTTTTTTTAAGCATAAGACTAAAGAGATGGATTTACATCATGATTAAAAAAATATATTTTTTTTAGAACGTCTCTGTTTTCAGAATGCGACGAGGCAGGTTTATTGCATAACGTAAGGGGGCCCCCCCCGTTTCACGATGATGTGCCTGCCGCCTGTTTTTAGCATTTTGAAGTTTCGGGACAAGCAGGAATTCTGCTGCCAGAAAAAGCTAATGATCTAGCGGGGGCTATATTGGAATAATTAGCTCGCTCAGGTAGGACGACTTTGGCCTATTTAGTGCTTTTGCAGGCAGGGAGACAGTAGAATTATAAAGTCTGCTCAGCGCACTGTTTAATGGGAGTGCACAGAGACTGCGGATGGGGATATATATATATATATATATATATAATATATACACAGTAGCTCCATTTTTTTTTATTTTTATTTTTTAGTTTTTGCCGAGTCCCTCGCTGCAGCATTGTTGTGGTCTAATTGGAGAGTGGACAAAATAAAAATTTGGGGCTGTCAAAAAACAAAAGGCGCTTCTGTCACGCGGTCACAGGGAAAGCGAGGCACGCACGGGCGGTGTTTTCTTTTCCCAAAGTGTCCGGTGTGAGAAACGGGGGGGGGGCCGTGCTTTTACGCTCAGCCCTGTGGGAGAAATCAGCGTCCGGTACTCCCGAGACCTGTAACCTCAGGCCGTCGAGACCTCGGCTGGCTTGGGACCTCCGCAACAATTTATGTTTTGTTAGATTTTTAATAACCGTCGTCATCAAGGCGTGCTGGCGTCCCTGCTGCGAGCCCGTCCTTTTGCACCATTAAGGATCGGCGGTAAAAGCTGACGCCATGTTTCTGAGTAACCTTGCCAAGGTGTAACATGCGGGGGGGGGGGGGGGTGGAAACAGAGGCCCAACAGCCAATCCCTGTGGGACGTGATGCCTCACTCTAGTGAGTTCACAGGACAGTGGTTTAATCGACATGAAATGTAATTCTCCCGCCAGATATGCTCTGAATCCCAATTTTGTGCAGATGATGCAAAAGAAGCATAAAGAGAAATACAGCTGCGGTGTTGTTTTCAGGTCTCACTAAAGGCTGTAAGTCATGTGACTCGGATGAAAGCCCGCTTTGATTTGTTTTCGCAAATTTGATGAAATTGAGGTAAGGTTGTTGTGTTGCGTCAGTTTCTCCCGATTTCTGAAAGAAAAGGCATCCTTTGTAGTGGTGATATTTAGGGGCCCCTCAGGATTTCCTGTTATTGCATTATAGAAACAATCCGGATTATGCCTACTGTGCCAACAGGAAATTAAAGTGTACAGTAGCAAGATCATTGATGTGGATAAGATATACATCTAATGCTGAAATTGGTAACCAATTGTCCAGGGTCTGCCCATGGCTAGCTATGATTCTTTCATATTTAATGAAAAAAAAAAACTGTTGCTAACCTAAGCAAGCTACCTATGTTTACAGTTGCTAACAGTTGTTTTGTTGCCATGGTAATAACTGTTTGTCCTTGTCGGGGAGCGTGAGCTACAGTCGACGGCAGAAATGATTTCTCTGCTCAGTTCCACACTGTTGCTGCGACAGTGGTACAGCTGGGCTGGGCTGGGCTGAGCTGTCTAACTAGCGAGATGTATTTCACAACATTGCACTTTTTTTTCCCTCCTCAAGAGAGACGCTGAAACTTTTCAGAAGAAAGTGTGTTCTGCTTCTGCATTAAAAATTAAAAATCAACAATTCCCTCTCGTCTTTTCAGAAAGTCTAAATCCTGGTGCCTTTTTCCCCTCAGTCATATTTTATTAATGTTCACCATCTAGCCATAGCAGCCCCTGTAATGTCATACGCCCGTACATATTAGAAACATTGCTTTATGGTTAATAGTCGTGTCCAGCAGTTCAGTTTCATTACAGCTGTGGCAGGGCAATTTCTTGATTCTCTACTGGAATTCACAAACCTGCAACAGACTGAGGTTTCATATAAATATAACATGATGAAGATGACATCGCACTGGGACGCGTTTCATAAATACTGAGATGTCAGTCCCACCTCTGAAAATGAAAACATTTCGAATCTGGAGAGTGTTTTTCTTTTTTCTTTTCTGTAATATACACCCAACTAATTTGCAACTTGCGCAGATGTGGGCTTCTACCATGAGGCTCATTGAAGGGAAACCTTGAGCTTTTACCCGTATGGAGAAGCAGGCTTTTGAGGTGTTGTGGAGGAATATGCATCATACAAATTGGTCTTCCATATTCATTTAATAAATTATTTATTTATTTGGTTGTTTATTGTAAGCAGATTGATGCTTTAGAGGTGAAATTTTCTCATCGTAAGACTTAAACTAAATCTTTAAATACACAAGCTTTTAATGTGTTCAGAATTATTATTTCCTTTCAATCCAAGATGATCAGCAAGAGTCCATTTTTGACATGCATCCCGTATTTATTCACTTATTAAAGGAAAGTAAATTTTGTGCAATTTCACTAAAATTTGCATAAATGCTGTTTAGTTGGTTCTAAAAGCTTGGAAACCTCAAACAGTACCAAATTACTTTTGTTAAGAATATCCTCATAATTGTGTGCGTATGGTCCCTGATTTAAGTGATAAGTGCTTGGCATTGTATTGAAGCCCACGCCATTTCCAAAACCAACATTAATATTTGAACTTTAATTGCAAGCCGTATAAAGCTGCAGGAGTTTGGTCTTTAATGCTTAGTAACAGCACGTCGCAATTAGACTTTGAAAATCCAAGAGAGCCAGTTTGTGAAAAAAGTTAGCGAAGCTGTTTGAGGTTCTGTCCCCGTGCGACGCAGCGCCTTTTGTTTCCTGGAAAATCGGCCAGCCTTCACGGCACTTCGGTTTCGGCCAGAAACTCTACACTCAAATGACCTTGGGTTGCCCTTGGAAACTGATGGAAAAGTAGTGGATCACAGGGACATTTTCTACTGGAAAAAAAGTCCAATTAAAGTCTTAATTTAGCATTTCTGAGGTTCTGACTCAGGCCGAACCTTCAAGTGATGGACTTAATTAACAAAGTTCTTAGTTCCAAATGAGTAGCGCTTCATCAAAGGTGTTTATCAAACCTTGCAAATGCATATCGGTTATGGGAATCGCTGATATGAAATAATGAATATTTTCTTCCAACAATAAACAATAAGGATGCATAATCCCCCAAGGGCCAGATGACTGTAATACAGCAGTAATGATCTGGGTGTGCGTGCGTAAAATATACCTGCAATTACAAAAATGTACATACGCTTGCATATGTATACACACGTGCACTTAAACACATCGCCTTCAGGGTAGTAATCATCTTTGACATCTCTGAAGTGATGTCTTTCAGACGCTTTCTTCCATTATCTTGGAGAACTATTGAGGAAGAAGGATTTTTTTTTCTGTCAGATTTTCATTAAGGAAGAAACACCTTGAAAGTAGAATATCAAGATGCAGGGTGAGAGGGATTCAAGTGTTTGACATTTTTTGTTTCTAATTATTGAAGCCATTTTGAGCTGATTATGGTGTACGGGGGGGAGGCGCTCTCATCTTGGCTGTGTTAGGAGAGGCTGAGCCTCACTGTATGATAAACCCTGTGCTTTGTGGAAGACTTAATGAAGCTGAGGTCGCAGAAGTACCTGTCTTTACCATCAAGTCGCCTTCCATGTGGAATACCCTTCATTACGTTTCGAAGTCGATAGGCTCTAATAGACGGGGAACAGGAACACTCCTGTGCTCTTAGATTAATTGATTTAAATAAATACTTGGGAGTTGATTTTTTGGAGTGGCTGGTTTACCTTGAAATGGGGATCATCTTCGCTGAGTGTGTGTTTTTTGACACCTGGCAGAAAAAAGAAAAAACAATCCAAAAAAAAAAAAAAAAACGAATTTGCATATATTATGTGAGAGAGCCAGCAGATGCGTGGGTAATATGTAGGGTGGGTGACGGTTTTCTGCTTTCCGTACGGCGAACCTCCACCGGAGTTTTAGAATTTTTAGCAATTATTTGGGCTTATTCCTCAAACATTACAGCACAGGCCTTTGAGGTCACAGGTTTATGAGGTCATTATTTGCGCCAAGAAGCCTGAGAATCGTTACTTCTGCTGGCGTACGCTTGGAGAGAAATCCTGGTGGCCCGTTTTGACCGTGATGTTTTTTTTTTGCGCTTGCAGGGAGGGACCCCCGCGGGAGCCCAGGCCCACCTCCCTGCTGCCGTCCGATTGGTGCTTTCCCCGGGAGGAGGAGCTGGCGGGGCTGGACGGCCTCCCGTTCCGGCTGATGCAGCAGGACTGCACCGCCGTCAAGACACTGCTGCTGCGGCTGCGCAGGACGCTGCAGGAGGTACGAGACCCCGCCCCCCACCCAATACCCCACCCCCCAACCCCCGCCTCCGCCCCCAACCCCTCCCACTCCCCCCGACCCCCCTGACCCCCCCGCCTCCGCCCCCTGACCCCCCGCCTCCGCTCCCTGACCCCATCCCACCGACCCCCCTGACCCCATCCCCGGGATATGCAGCACTGAGGCCTTAGTCTGTCCATTTAATAATTCGACCGAAACCTTCAGAAAGTTTTTTTGTTTTTCGTGGCGTAGTGAGAAGCTAAATGCGCTCGGTGCTCAGTTGAGGATTTCATCTGCTTTTCAGGCGGTGAAATGGGTTTTAAAGTAAGACCGTTGGCTCTTTTGAAGAAGAATTCCGAGCTTTTCAAGCGAAGAAGATAATGATCGCAACGCTTCTCAAGGGGCAAAGAAAACAAAAGGAAATTATGTCCAAATTATAACAAACATAATCAGCGATTTGCGTAATGACTTATAAAATTATAATTCAAAATGGCTGTTTGCACTCACCAGGCTTGTTTTCTTTGGCTAATTTTCCATTTCCGCATCAGTTACAGAATGGCCGTTACAAAATCCAGGACATTTCCCACCCAACAATGGCAGTCCATTATGCAGAAAGTACCGAAGCCAGAGTGTTAGTGCTGCCTGTAAGCTTATGCTGAAAGTAGTCTTCACCACCACTGCCACTATTAAGAAACCAGCGAGCCATTTTTATGTTCCAATGTAAGCATAGCTTTAGGAAGGATCACACTGGCTTCCCCTTTGTGTGAACAGGATTGGAGTGTGTGTGTGTGTGTGTGTGTGCGTGCGTGTTTCTTTGTGTGTTTGCGTGTCTGTGTGCATTAGTGTGTGTGTGAGTGTGTGTACGTGTTGGCGTGTGTGTGCATGCGTGCGTGTGTGTGTGTTGGCGTGTGTGTGTGTATAGGAGTGTGTGTATGTATGAGTGTGTGTGCCTGTGTATGTGTGTGTGTGTGTGTGGAAGTGAAGGCAGTGGGAAGCAGCGATGTGTTGAGTGTGTGTGTGTGTGTGTGGGAAGCAGCGATGTGTTGAGTGTGTGTGTGTGTGTGTGTGTGTAGGAAGCAGCGATGTGTTGAGTGTGTGTGTGTATGTGTGGGAAGCAGCGGTGTTGAGTGTGTGTGTGTGTGTGTGTGTGGGAAGCAGCGATGTGTTGAGTGTGTGTGTGTATGTGTGGGAAGCAGCGGTGTTGAGTGTGTGTGCACGGCGGTTACTCTACGGCGGGCCCCGTTATGGCTGAAGGTGCCGGGGCCAGGTGTGCAGGTACGGCCCGTCTCTGGAGGCCCGCCCGAGTCTGCCGGTGACTCATCCTGTCTTTCGCTCAGGAACATGAAGCTTTCTGTCAGTTTATTTCTCAGGGTGGGCTGGAGTGGCCGCCCCCCCTTCGGCAAGCTCTGCTCCTCTCAGATCCTCTCCTTCCTTCCTACCTCCACGGTGCCAGGTTTGCCCCCCTTTGTGAAAGCTGAGCGCGGAAAACAACCTGAACTGTCTCCGGGCAACATCCAGCTCAAACTTTCAGTCCGCTTGGATCGCGCCGTCTGTGGCCGCTCGGTTTGCGTTCCCGTTACATAACCGGGCCGTCCAATCGGATGCAGCGACTCGGACACTTCTGCCCTGCTCTCCCTGCTCTCGCTGTCTCCAGCATCACTTTCTGTTGTCAGCCTGTCAATCACAGCACCGCGGGCCATAAAGCATGTCAGCATCCCCCCTTTTTCCTTCCCGTGGCTGAATGCCAGCCCACCTCTCTCTCTCTATTGGCTTAAACGTGACCCACACACCTGTACACAGAACCGCTCTGTCTCTCTAATCTCTCTCTCATTCTGTCACAGTTCAGAGCGTCAGCGGTCGTTATCATCACTGTTTCAAAAAGAAAAAAAAAAGAAAAAAAAGAGGCAATAACAAGGAACATATACAGTGTGCATAAATATATGTGCTTGGGTCACCGAACTGCATGACGAAATAAAAAAATAGGTCGGCGTGTGTAATACTTCCGTTCCCTGTGCCAAGCTGAGCCAGTTTATGAGCGTGAGTCCAATGGCAGGCCAGGGAGAGCGGAGGCTGGGGCTGGGATGTCTGTGGACTGCGATCGACCTTGACAGAGAGTTCAGAGGGTAGCGAAGCCCCCTGTAATTTTAAAGATAGGGGGGGCGGCATAGCTCAGGAGGTAAGAGCGGTTGTCTGGCAGTCGGAGGGTTGCCGGTTCGATCCCTCGCCCTGGGCGTGTCGAAGTGTCCCTGAGCAAGACACCTGACCCCTAATCGCTCCCAACGAGCTGATTGGTACCTTGCATGGCAGCCTTTCACCGTTGGTGTGTGAGTGTGTGTGTGTGAGTGGGTGAATGAGAGGCATCAATTGTAAAGCGCTTTGGATAAAAGCGCTGTATAAATGCCGTCCTTTTACCATTTACCGAGATAAATCGGGGGGTTCAGTTCCGGGGGATCTTCAGTAGGCCGCCGTTTGTGCTTCTCACTCGCGGGAGTCTGTCTGAAGCTCGGGAGAAACGCTCGGCGTCTGACGGTTTCGTTTTTTTGTTTTTTTTACCTCGGCGGCGGCGGCGGTTAGCAAGCGCTGACATCAAGGTGGGATAAGTGCCTCATTTTTCTTGCCGCTTTCAGCGCACATTTCACCTTTTGGTTTGTTTTTGTAGTCGACGCCACAAAGCGCCACAAACGCCTTGTTTAATGCCAGACATTATTTTCTATTATCTTTACCCAAGCCAAGTTCAGCGAGCACTGCACACCCAGACGGGGGCTGGCTAATGACCCTGAGCGCACTAAAGTCCGGAGCGTTTGCAGTTCCACTTGATGCGGTCAGAAGTGGTGGTTATTAAGGCCATTTTTTATTCCTCTGCTAAACTAGCTACTGCTGCTTTTATTTATTCCCCTTTTATAAGGGCGTGGAGTCCACACGTCCCCTTTAGCAGCCATGCATTTTGTTAAAACGAGTCGAAACGGAAGAGATCTGTCCGCGTTTAATAACTTCAGAAAAAAGCTAGTTTGCTGAATTCCCAACTGACGTGCTTTTGAAAGTGTTAGAAAAGTACTTAGTGTGGACACATCTTCTCCCCACTGGCAGGGCCCGCTGAAGTTCTCCAGACCTTTCTGTTTATAAAACCAAATTTAAAATCAATGGGACGGCTGGCTCAGATCTGTAAGCAGAATACACAGAGACACCGCTAATGCTGTGATACCTCTGGCTGGCACCTCCAGTGCGTGGATATTGGCTATGCTGATAGGCAGGAATGAGGAGTGCTTAATTTGATTTTGACACCGAGCGTGACAAACGCTGCCCTCGGTGATCTCTGTCCCAGCCTGCCTCCTTATAAACATAACAGGCTATCACTCCTTTTAATGCACAGATAAGTCGCACTAGCGGTTTCATAAGCTCTGCGCATCCTGATAGGCCCGTCTTACGCTTACCCGATGGAACAAAACAAAACCGCGGCTGCGAAATCCATTTATTCGCTGAAGCCAAACGAAACAGCGAGGGTGTTTGGACGGGCTCGTGTGACCGAACTCCGTAACATCGCCACAGGTGTGCCTGCTAATTACGGAGGAACGAACGGGAAGATCCTCCGCTTAATCAGAATCGTGTGCTTCAAAATGTTTGTCCCTTCTGCTAATTATGTGGAACCGACACCGCGGACAGGGAAATAAACCGGCTCGGATTACCGTACCACGCTGTGGAGAAAAAATACGACGTCGATGATGAGAAAAAATACGACGTCGACGAGCACGATGGCGTTCACAGAATCGCTAATTTAGCGCAGGTTCGGGCGTTGTGGATTACGCTGGTTTTCGAGGTCACGGCTTTTCGAGAGGGGGCGGGGCGAGAGTCCCCCTGGCGCTCCGATACGGCCGGGCCGGGCGCCCCCCTCTGCGTTTCGGCTCTCTCATTCAGCCTGAGCGGGCGATGATGTCATCACCTCTCTTTTCTTTCGCCTTCGGGACCCCCCCCCCCCGCGATTCGAACCCCCCGCAGCGAGGCCTGATCCGGCCCCCTGTACCATGTTTCTTTTCTTCTCCTCTCGTCTCTCTCTCTTTCTCTTTTCTTCCTTTTCTTCCTTTCTTGTTCTCTGCGGTTCGTCTCGGGAGCCAGGCCAGACAGGGCCGGCTGAGACCTCTCTCGGAACGAAGCCCCAAATAACAATCAGAGAGGCCGGGGGGGGGGGGGAAGGTCCCGCGGACGGGCGCGTGACGGAGGAACATGAATATTAAAGGGGGGCGAGGCCGTGCCCTCTCTGCTGACTCCACGCTCTCATTAACTTGCAAATTCGCCGCCTTCCGTCGCCGCGCGGACGCCGCTCGCTAACAGGAATCAGAGCGGCCTGTTCGTTTACTTACTGCTTTGTTTGCTCAACACCCCCCTGATCTCCCGTGCTCACTTTTTGTACGTCTCCTCCTCTCCCCGTTTTTAGTGTTTTCGTGCTCCTGTCTTCCAGAAGGAGGCCCGGAGTTATTAAATCCTGTGCACTCGGTCCAATTTAGAAAAATAAAATTAAATTAAAGAAAGAAAATTGGCAGCCAAAATGACTTTTTATATCTCCCCAGGCTTCAAAGGCCTTTGAATGACAGGCTGTGGATTGTAAATACCCTGCACCGTTCGGGGCTGTTTGGTGGCTTGGTTTTCTTGCGAACGTAAAAAAAAAAAAGTGCATTACCAAGGTGTGTGTGTAAAAGATGTGTGTTTAGCCCCCTCCCTCTCTCCGTCCCTCCCCACACTCTCACTCCACCCCCATTACAGGGATTCATCTTTTTGTTCTGCCCAAGATTTTAATAAAAAAACCTGCCAACAGAGGGAAAAAAAACGATGGTACATTTTGGCCCCACATTATCGTATGTTCAGGAAATTCATGTGGCCTCAATTGATCCATTTTAGAGATAGTAAAATATTATGTGTTATCTGTAAAAGGAGCGAATAAATATTTGAACACTACCCACGAGGAATATATAAAAAATATCCATATTTGGAGGCCATTATAGGCTATAGGCTATATAGGTACCAACTGCATAGATGCATATAAATGTGTCAGAATTTTATAGGCAGAAATAGGCTAATGGCAGCCAGAGTTCTTTTTTTCTTTTTTCTTTATTCTTTTTTTTTTTTCCAAAGGCCATGGGCGTTAGCTAAAAGCAGGGGGTATAAAAATATAGTAAAATACTTTATGGTTTTGATGGAATTGTCCTCTAGGTCGGCCTTGGCACCCACGACATTAGGCAAGCAATCAAACTAAATTATTTATCCGCAACACAACTTCATACCTCAGCAGATTCTCTCGCCCTGTCCTTGCTTTGTTCCGAAGCCGTCTTCAGTCTCCCTGTCCATTTTTTCTTTTTTTTTTTTTTTTCTTCTTTTTTTTGTCGTGTCTGAATGCTAAATTCCTTTTTCGACAGCCTTGGCTGTGTATGGAGCGCTCGCTAGCCGGTCGGGTTCTTTGGTGCGGTCCAGTTTGTGGTGTGTCTGCCGTGGTGTTTACAGTAATGGCCGCCACGGCACAGAAATGAAAAAACAAAATGGACATTAGAGGGGAATCAGCACAACCAGTTACATTCGGATGTTCAGGTGGAAGTGCAGTGTTTGTGCATGTGGCATGGCCATACAGTTATTTTCCATAAAATAATAGGCAATGGTATAAGCATGTGGCAAATTGTATTGTAAAAAGCCAGATATAAATAAAATAAAAACAAGCATGTGAGTATTATTTTTATATTGCCCCTCGGTGCATTTCTGTGGCAGTAAAACACTTCATTCCGTGCCGAGCCTCTCTGTTTCTGAGGGGTACACTTCATTTGTGACCTGAGACACCGTCCCCCGCTTGGCTGTCTGGGGGGGGGGCGGTGCCTCCGGGAAACAGGGTGACCCCCCCTCTCCGGAGTGTTCCGTTTCGATCGCGACGGATCGCGATATACGGGGGTCGACTGTGAAAGCCGGGCATGAAACTGCGATATCCGAGGGTACGTCGTGATATGTGGTTTTGTGACGTGACGGCTTTCTGTGGCTGTACCGTCATGTCTGTGGGGGATGAAACTGTGTTTGACTTTGGTGGTTTGCGGTTTGTGACTTTAAGTTCTGAAGCGTCCCTCTAACCTGTTTTCTGTTCCTCCAGAGTACGGACACGAGCCCAGCCACCAGCCTCCACTCCCTACCCATCAGCCCCTGCAGCGAGAAGTCCCTCCCCTTTAAGGTAACTCCAGCCTCGATTCAATACCAAAGAAGAAGCCTCATTTTTTAAAAACTGACGTTTAACTGGGCGTTTTGAGACCGACTCGGTGTCACGGTGGACGACGCGCGTTCTTTAGCAGACGTACGTGGCATCAGATCGCTCTGTCGCCGCTGTTGTGCTCAGCCTCAAAACATAGTTTTTCTTCCCCCCCCCCCCCGTGGGTCCTTATCACACAAAGAGATTACAATACAAAATTGAAAAATCACTTGAGAAATGCTTCAATTTTTTTTTTCCTCTGAATATTCCGGTAAACAAGTGGTCCTCGTCCCCCGTCCTTGATTAGAACAGAGACCCCCGAAGAAACGTGATTAAAATTCCGGGATTGTTTTAATGCGGGCGACTGTATGCTTATCACTCTCTCTCCACCAATCACCTTCTCCCTCGCCGTGGGCTTATCTTATCTTATTACGCACATTAAATCCCTGGGAGAGGGTTTAGGAAGCGCTCCTCTCTAGGGGTATGGGCGGGGGGGGGGTGGGGGATGGGGGTATGGGAGGGGAGGGGTCCCTGAAGTGAAGGTAGACGTGTTTTTGGCCTGGCGGTCAGGGCTTTTTGGCGCAGGGGCGAGGGGGGGGCAGCGGAAACGAGGTCTCTGCTCCTGTCCTCTTTACTGACCTACATGGAGCAGCTGAATTTGCGCAGAGCATGTGACGTTCCACCCCGTCGGTACCCTTGCATGAGCGGGGGTGGGGGGTGGGGGGGGGTGAAGCTGAGAATAGGACTCCATACCTCTGACATTGTGTTGGATGACGGGCTTTGGGGGGGGGGGGCTGGAGGGGGTGGGGGGCGGAGCCTCAACCTGCTGCCGCTCCAGAAAATCAAGTTTTAAAAATAAGCCGGAACCCACCTGAGAGAAGGCCGTGTCACTTCTTGTCCTACTTTGAGCGGAAAAAACTTCCTTTAGCGAACATTTGTTACCCCTGCTTTTTATAATTAGCGCCTGTGGAGAGCCTCTTTCCCGCGGAGCGAGCGCGCGCGATGGCGGGGCGGTGGGAGGGGGGCGTCTGGGGCGGCTGGGGAACGGGAGCGGCGGTCTCTGCCGCGGCCGATCGGGAGAGAAAATGCCGGACTCATTTATCCTGCCGCTCCTGTCGCCCTGACCAGCCGCCCCCCCCCATTTATAACAGCTCTTTAAACGAGGGGGGGGGGGTGTGGATGCTGACAGACCTCTGCTTCACAACTGCTTCTTTTTTTTTTGCCTTATTTGGGTTGGGAGGGGGGGGTGTTTGAGTTTCACCAGCGGGGGTCTGGTTCAGTGCAGTCCTGAGGGTGGGGATGTGGGGGGTGGGGTACAGGAGTGGGGGGGGGGATGCTGGAATCTCCGTAGCCGCTGTGGGGTCTGGTTTAGCACCATCCCGGGAGGGGGTGGGGGGTAAGTGGGGGGGCGTCTCGTGCTGGGACGGGCCGGCGCAGAAGGGGTTAAACCGTAACTCAGCGCTCATCTGAAACACAACGAGCACTGAGAGGGACGAGCGGGAAAAGGGATGATCGGGAAAAGGGGCGAGCGGGAAAAGGGATGATCGGGAAAAGGGGCGAGCGGGAAAAGGGATGATGGGGAAAAGGGACGAGCGTTGAGAGGGACGTGCGTTGAGAAGCGCTCGGCCCAGAAATCCCCTCCGTCTCTCACCAGCTTTAATTTTTCACTGAAATCTGTAGGAAGCCAAAAAATGCTTTGCAACACGAAAACACAAACACAACCAAGTGTGAGCAGATAAGGACTCCAAACCCCTCCAAGCTTCCGAATGCAGAACTCCTGATATGTATAGGGTGAGTCATTAGCTCCCCCAGACAGGCTTATTGCCGAACGTGCTAATCGGCTCTGAATGAGATCATCGAAAATCCGGTTATATTGCAGGTCTGTTTGAAGCCAAACAGAAGAAACCGAGCGCAGTGACAGTACAGTTATTCCAGCCTGAATATTAAGAGTTGCAAAATCTTTCACAGACGAGGACAGAATACTATTTTCCTGTACAGGCTGTAAATATCCAGAACAGTGCAGTGCATTGATTAAAATGCAATGAGTTTTTTTTATTTATTTTTTGAATAAATGTTCAGTTGGGCATTTGATTGAAATTAATTGTGCATAGTCAGCGTTTTTGCCTTGCGATGGTGTTGTGGTCTATAAATAACAATTACCCAAAAAGAACAGTGCTGGAAATTAAATTATTATTTGTAAGTTTTTTTTTTTTTTTTGTTGGTATTATTGTGATGAACATTTCGACAGTATTGGGACAGCATCACCAAGTGAAATGCTGCCGTGGATTTGTGCTGTTCCACCCTCTGTACTCTCATATGGAAAGACGAGCTCGCGTCCTGAGTTTCATAGTAAGGCCTTATTGCCAGTGTGATGTGTATCACTTTACGTACAGGGGTAAAATAGTGCATTATGGCCCACCGAGTCTGTAAATTCACTCTGCACAAATGAATGAATGATTGTGGCGTCCTGTCTCATCTCATCCAGTCTTTGAGTCTCTGCGAGGCTTTTTGTGGAGAAGGAGGCTTTTATTCCCGGTTTGTTTGCGTTTTTGATGGCGTGTGTGGAGCAGTGGAGCTTTTTAAAATATGTGTTTTAAGAGGATGGGGTCACTGCTCCCCAACAGGCTGCCTTTGATCTGCGGTGGGGGGGGGGGGGGGTCAGGGGGGGCTGCCCAGGTGAGTCATCTAAGCAGAGCTTGGTGGCTTCACTGTGGGCCCATTGTCTATTGTCCATTGTGCACATCGAGCGGGTGGGGGGGGGTGTTGGGGGCGGTCGCCGTGCCGACGTGCGCACGTGGGTAGACCAGCCTTTTCCCGCGCTGCCTTTAATCTCGCCACTGAGATCGCCGTGCGTCTCGCAATTAACGCGGCGCATCTCTGCACCCCCCGCCCCCCCCCCCCCCCGGCGGGGAGTTTGAACACGCGCCGAGTTTCGTCCTTCGTTCCGCGACCTCTTGCGGAAACGACCTCTCGATAAGACGGTACGTGGACCTTACTGCGGGGAATCCAGATATCGAGCGCTCTCCAGACCGCGCGCGGCCGCCGGCCGCCGAGCAAGGGATTATGGGTCGTTATTCGTCGGCGTCGCCTCGATTACGCTAAGCCCCGGGTTCCCCCGAGCAGCAGGCGCCCGGATCGGCGGTGTTTTCATACGGCGGCGTTGGAACAAAGACCGCAAGGTCAGTCGCCCGCTGACACGCGGGGCTCAGCGCCGTCGGACAAAAGCCCCTCTTAAGCCGGGCACCCACCGCACGCGTATCGGCCGCGAGCGCACTACGCGCGTATTACGCGCGTAACTGAAGCGTAGTTGAAGTACTGTTATTACAACGGCAGCGGGCGACGTCGTCTCCACCAGATGCGAACGCGTCGCGTACCGGCTGCGAAGCTCGCGCGACACAAGCGAACTGAAGCGTAGTTTTTCGCTTCAGTTCTATTTTTTCGGCTTGTCGCGCGTCACGATGGCCTGTTTATACACAGAAATATGCTCTAAAATGCTAGGTATACATGCTCTGATTTATATTTCATCCTTATATTACTGGGAGTGTGTCCCTAGTTACCTCCCAGATATTTTATAAGCAGCTAAAAAAATACAAGCCTTTTCGTTTTGTAAAAATAAATAAATAAATAACTGGAACCTGGGGAAAAGGCAAACTTAGTTTCGCTGTCTTATTTTGCGGAGGGGGTGGGGTAAATTTGAAAATACACCACAGAAAGACGTAGCCTATCGCACTTGTACTTCAAAGCTCCCGGTGTTCATGGCGTTGTGGTGTTCATATCCCTTCAAGATTAAACTGTTACTGTCTTTTTCATGATTAGCTGATTTTACTAAATCTGATAATATAAATGTTTTGACGCGAATGACAAGACAACACAGGAATTCCCAATGGTTGATTACGGATTATTTATTATTATTATGATCATTACATATTCTTCATGAAATTGGCACGCTTGTTAACCAAGCAAATAAATTAATACAGTTTGAGATTGATTGTTATGCAGGCTACGTTGCGATTTAAGTTTATGGTAATTCTTGAAAGCGTTTGCTTTCTCACGTATTTACGAGGTAACGAAATATTACCAAATTAACAAACTGAAAAAGGTCTCTCACCAAAGTATTCACTTAACCCATAATAAGCAGTCGTGAACAAACGTGAAATACACGACGTAATCCCACTGCAGACTGCGAGAACTACTAGGAATATATAGCTTTTACGCAAGCCTTTGCGCGACACAAACGGAACCAGTGGAGACACCCTACGCGCCGCGTCGTGCTGCTTCGCCGTGCTGCTTACGCGACGCTTACGCGACGCGTGCGGTGGGTGCCCGGCGTTAGCAGGATCCAGGCTGTCGCAGGGGCTTATGTAATACAAACAGCAGAAACAAAGGCCTCTGGGAAACGTTGTTTGTCGTGGCCCAGGCTGTGAGTGTTATATCTTTTACGCTCCACTTGCGCTTCTTGGTCTGGCTGTCACCAAACATCTTGTCTTCGGAAGATTGGGTCTTGCTGGCTCGAACCTATCCCCCCCCCCCCCCTTCCTCTTTCAGATTATCTCACGGTGGATCACTCCTTCTCTGTGTCTCACACCATTGATGTCTGTCTCACTCCATCTCTCTCTGTCTCACTCCATCTGTCTCACTCTATCTCTCTGTCTCACCCTGTCTCACTCCATCTCTCTGTCTCACTCCATCTCTGTTTCACCCTATCTCTCTCTGTCTCACTCCGTCTGTCTCACTCTATCTCTCTCCGTCTCACTCCATCTGTCTCACTCTATCTCTCTGTCTCACTCCATCTCTGTCTCAGCCTATCTCTCTCTGTCTCACTCCATCTCTGTCTCAGCCTATCTCTCTCTGTCTCACTCCATCTCTGTCTCACCCTATCTCTCTCCGTCTCACTCCATCTGTCTCACTCTATCTCTCTGTCTCACTCCATCTCTGTCTCAGCCTATCTCTCTCTGTCTCACTCCATCTCTGTCTTACCCTATCTCTCTCTCTCTCCTTTTTGAAACTGAAGGGATTTTGCTCTGTCAAAGAGCGGCAAAAATCCCCCCAAAAAAACGTCCCTGCCTTCTGGTTCAGAACTCATTCCCTGTATCTGGGTCTCTGGTGCTAAATCCAGACCTCCAGATGAGGGTGAATCTGGGCCGGTAGAAGCCGATTGGTTCCCCTCTCAGCAGCACTGGTCCCCCCCTAACGCCCCCCCCCCCTCTCTCGCGGGCCCCCCCTCGCCCGTACCCCCTCCTTAAAGCTGCAGTCATGGTTCTGTCTCCCGGTCCTCTAATGGGGGCTGACAGGACAAGGTCACCTGTAGGCACGTGCTTCCTCTCTCTCTCTCCTCCGCCTCGTGTGAACTCCGAGGAGGAGGAGGAGGAAGAGGAGGAGGAGGAGAGTGTGGGCGGCGTCGGTGGCTCTCTCTCCTCTCCGAACCTGTTCCGTTCCCACACTTCCTGTCACAAAAAAAAACGCGATCCGACGTGAGGAAATTAAACGCAGGGAGTGATTTTCGTTGGGCATGCTCAGCTTTACCGTTGGCCTTAGATTCCAGAAAGATTTCTCCTAACCCTTGGCCCGTGTGTACAGTAAACGCTTCTATTTCTGCTTCACAGGCACACGTTCGGTCCTTCGGCGAGTTTGTTTTCGGCTTGCGAAGGAGAAAGACAAACACTTTGTACGCGAGACAAAGTTAAAGGCAAATGTTGATTGGAAACAGGCCATTAGGGCCTTAGGCACAGAAATTGCGCTATAATTCTCAGCACTTTGAAGCATTTGTGGTCTGTCCATAAATAGTTTAAAGTGGTGAATGGAAGCTGCCAGGAGCACGCTAACCTGCTTCTGGTACGCTAACCTGCTTCTGGTGCGCTCACCTGTGTCTGGTACGCCAACCTGTTTCTGGTACGCTAACCTTCTTCTGGTGCGCTAACCTGTTTCTGGTATGCTAACCTGGAACGGCTCAAACTGCAGCACATTGGGAGTGCTATTCTCCTGCCATGGTGGTTTGCACCTCCAAGCTACAACGTGCACTGAGGTTCATTTTCACCAGATTCAGCCCCTTTTTTTTCCCTTTAGAAGACTCCATTTTAACACCCAAGGTCTAATTAGACATGCATATTAAATGACCATTGTGAGGTAAACTGCAGATGTTGTTTTCGGAAGGCTGAGCCCCCCCCGCTCAGAAGCTTTTGGGCGACGCTGGGTGTTTGATGTTCTCTCTCTTCTCTCTCCCTCCCTGGGCAGGATCCTGGGAGAGACGAGGGCCAGTCCATCTTCCTGCTGCTGAAGGACAAGGACGAGCTGATCCTGAGACTGCGGAGCGAGCTGGTGAGAAGGGGGGGATAAGAGTGGGAGGGGGGGGTCAAGTGTTTGTGGAGCCCAAATAATCGTGCCTTTTTAGGGATCCCGCCCCCGACTGGTTCTGGAGTGGGTAGTAGGCTGTGAGAAAGAGACAGACGTGAGACATGGTTGTGTGGGACATCGGGAACAGGGTAGGATGGAGACAGAGATGGGACAGCGGGGAAGAGACACAGGTGAGACACACTGTGAGACAGTGGGGAGACAGGGGAGTAAGACACAGCGGTAAGATAACGGTAAGGAGACCAAGATGAGACACAGCTCTGTAAGACTTTGGGAAGATGGCGGTAAAGAGGCAGAGATGAGACACAGCTCTGTGTGACAGTTGGAAGATGGCGGTAAAGAGACAGAGATGAGACACAGCTCTGTGAGACAGTTGGAGGGAGGTGCAGGCCTCTGAGATGGCGGAGTGGGGGGGTGGGGGGGTGGGGGGGGACAGGGGACTGTGGAACCACTCAATGGCAGCTGGCAGTAGATAGTGACAGGAAGCAGGCCGCCGTCAGAAGCCCCCCCCCCCCCCCCAGCCCGAGACGCGCGGGACCGGTGGGGGAGACGCTAAGTGGCGGGCGGAGACGGCGAGACGGACAGCGGGAGAGTAAATGGCGGCTGCCCTTGCCAATAACGGCGCTGAGTTGTGAGGCGGGTTGGCGGGAAAGCGGCAGAGGGCAGCGGAGAGGTCTGAAATACGAGGACAGCCCGGAGAACGGGGGCTTGTCCCGGAAGATGTGTATCTTACTTTATCGCCCCCTTTTCTATACTCTCATTTTGTTTCGTTGCATTGATTTAACGACTTCCCTTCCAGCTGGACAATGGAAATGGCGGACCCTAGGCCTCATTAATAAAGATTGAACAGGAAGTGATGGAGGTAGGCTAACGGAGTGAGAAGCTTATTTACATGGGCTTTGGTCCCGTTTGGAATGGGGGAAAAAAGATGTTTAAAATCGCATGAAACGGAGAGCAGAAGAGATGTCATGTTTTGATTTTATTTGAAATTCAAAACGTATTTAAAGACATTGGCGAGAAAGACAGTAGAGCTTTTTGTACTGAGAGGGCATGTGCGTCCTTGTGCTGGGAGGTGCTATGATGTGGAGCGGTGTCTCTGGGATCTGTAGTTATGCGTCTCTGTTTATAAGCTCTTAGATGAGCTCTGTCTCGGTAATATAGATATGGATCTGTGGTGGGTGCTGGGAACAGCGACTGAAAGGACCATTTTTGATTTGCATAGCACATTTGGAACACGCTTAGTCTTTTGAAAAGCAATTTTAGGAAAATGCGTAGCGGTATTTGGAATACATTTACGTCTGATTGAATATCGCTGAACATCACACACACACAGTGCACTTTCTCCCCCCACCCCCCCTCGCAGTCAATCATGTCAGATCAGGCTATGGCACTTTAATGGCAAATGCAATTCAATCAAAACGAGACTTATGATTTTTCAGATTCAGTCAAGCCAATATTCCGTAAAAGGTTTGAAAGGCGTTTTTGTTCAGAACGTTCGGGACGTGCGGAATCTTTCCCAACGCGCACTGCGGCGGCGGCGGCGGCGGCTTGCGTCGGCTAACGCGGTTAGCATTGCGGCAGCTTTGGTGCAGGGAGAAGACCACCTCTCTCTCTCTCTCTCTCTCGCTCGCTTGTTCTCTTCGCTGCACGCTGTAGCCTCCTTGGCCGCGAGTCTCGGTAGTCATTGATTATTTTTTGTTTGTTTGTTTGTTTGCGTGCCGTCTGTTCGCAACGCTACGCGTGCACTTTCTGTCGTGCTTAGCGCACCGTAGCGAACAGACGGCCTCTTTGTTCCTCTGCAGTTGCTACAGTCGCCGGAATGCTGATATGTCATTTAGGCCTAGTGCGACATTCACACCAAAAAAAAAAACGCTGCCTCAAGAGGAGTTCGTTTGAACTCGAGCAGCAGCAGCGTCTGCGCGTCGATTCATTTGCATGAAGATTCGCGAACACACAAAGGTAGCAATTATGTTATATGGAAGCATGCCTGTAAATGAGTGTTTTGGTGTATTTTACATACCGCTTTATGTCCTGAATCTGTTGATCAAAGCCTCAATCATAGTTCCGCAAGCCTCAAATCAGGCTGGCAAGTGAAGTTGAAATCTGTGAAACTGCGCGAGTTGTAGCAATGCTGACCTTTGCGTCGTTCTAGATACTGGGGTTACAGTTGAAACAAACACTGACAGCAGTGCTGTTAATCTTTTTATTCTGAGTATCGTCAAATGGTTTGTATAAAGCTACCAAATGGTGTCAGTGACATGAAGTGACTTATGCTGGTTTATTTTTGTATTATTTTAATCATGTGTGCATTGCACTGGACTAATGTTGGAACCCATTCAGAACTGGTTAAAAAAAAAGTGTCTTATTTTTCCAAATTACATTAAATTACAACCAGAATATTACATGTAATGAGCGTGTATGTTAATAGATTGGGATCTTTTCAACATATATCAGTGAAGATTTATTTTTGAAAATAATATATTTTTTTGTCTTATTCATTGAAACATTCTTTTCCGTGTAGTTATATTGCTAGAGCCTCATTTTAGTGTAGAAACAGTGTCTTTTTGGCCGGACCGCAACAGCGGGGCCAGCCCTACAAACGCGAGTGTCTGTGACTGAGTGACCGAGTGAGTGATGAAGTTACACCATTGGGCGGCCGGGTTATGAAGTTACGCCATTGGTCGGCCGGGCCAGCCTTATACTAGGCTTTGACCTGGTCTTTTTTGTTTACTCGTGGTTCCTAATGCTGTGCTGTGGAGGTGGTTTAAGCTGGATTTAACCGGCTATAAATGTGAGACTCAATGAACGGTTTCACTGGTGAGAACCCCTGGCAGCTGAGGTTACTTTTGGGTTGAATTGCATCCGCCCTTAAACTCACTCAATTCCAGGTAGTACTGCATAATGTGCCACAAGCATTTTTATTTACCTTCATAAATCCTACATAAATCTATGCATTTATAAATGACTATGTGTACAAGAGTGACTGCAAAATGACTGCAAAATCCAGTTTTTTTCAAATAGAAAATTCACGCCATTATTTTATCTGAATATGAGAGAGCTCATTTCCCAATTCAGCAGTGCATGCTGGTGCACTTCATTTAAACTCTTTGATGTCTTTCAGAAAGTCTGAAATCAAATCTTCAGATATTTTACTTTTTTTTTAAAATATCATACTATATTCATCTATTTTTTATTTGCGTATTTGTATATGCTGGTTGTGTTAATGGAAGAGATGAAAGACGCAAAATTCCATTCCCTGAATTTGGGTAGAGGTGCATCTTTTTCTCCCGCTAGTCTTGAATCTTACTCCTGTTCAGCCATCTTTTGATGTCCGACCCAAGTCTTTTTCTGGGTTCTCTGTAACTTTAACATTGTTTTGGCTGGACATTGTTAGCCTGCTTTAAATGCACCATTCGGAGTCCTTTGGCAGTTATCCTTTTGTTTGTACCGCAGTTCATATTGCGTCAACACATTTCCCGTCCAAACAGGCCCATTCACCAGCACCGCTGTTTGTTTTTCTAATGCAACATTGCATCATACAAAACATGGGGGATTTCCCACCTCCGAACATCATTTCATTTTATTCTTTTTACATATACTGTGGCAATAATTGGATTTTGGGCTTGCTTATAGCCAGCTAGCGAGATAATAGCCTTCTTTCCGTGCATTTTACTACAGAGTGAGTTATGGTGTCTGCTTCAGAGTCAACAAATTTTCCTTATTCAGTCCCTACAGTTGCCTGAATTTACTGCTGTGGTTTCACCCCCCCCCCCCCCACCCCACCCCCCCACACCCCTTCAAAGAAAAACAACAAACCGCCCATTTGCAGCGCGGAGCAGAACTAATGCTCAGAGGCCCCCGGAAGGAGGTGTGCCTTCTCTGTGTTGCAGCGTGGCATTCTGGGAGCCGATGGGAAAGATATGTGGCTCTGCGTGTGCTGGTCGGGGGGAAGGCCCTGAGCTCCGCGTGCCGGCTGAGATATAAAGCTGGGCTCGCAGCACAAATAAGGGAGGAGGTCTGTGAGATATGGGAGAGCCACTCGCTGTAACTCTCTCTGAGCTGCTGGAGACTGGGGAGTTGTGTAGGCTGTGTGTCCGTAGCAGGAGCGTACGCTGTACCTGTGAGCTCGGTAGCAGGGACACGGGGTCGTGTGCTTGTAGTCGAGCTGTTTACTGTAGCGCTGTGCTGGCGGTGGAGACGTGCGCTCGCGTGTTGCGGTGCTAGCAGAGATATGGAGTTGTGTATGTGCTTGTAATTAAGGTAGGTACTGCAGTTCTGGTAGCTGTTTAAGGTGTCCTTACCTGCAGTAATGCTCTGGAGGGGTGGCACCAGCTGTAAACACACCAAAAATGATTCAATTTGTCAACCGTGTATTCGGAATACGATTCAGAGCAAATAAAGCGAAGGGTAAACATTGGCACTTTTTTTGTTGTGGTTCCTGTTGTTGGTTGCTGAGAGCAAAAAAAAGATGGGTTGTTTCATCTGAAGCACTGGCTGTACAGTGCAGCGTTTTTGGGCACACACACACACACACGGGTACCTGCCAAAGACGGTGGAGGGGCGGGGGGGGGGGGGATGCTGGCCCCGGCGATTAAATTCACTCCAGGAAATTACGGGACGTCCCGCCGCGCGGACTCCCGCTGGAGTGTGACGGGCCTAATGCGTGACATACGCCTTCCATTTGGGGCTGAATTGAAATCTTAATTGACAGGATTGAAACGAAGGGGAACCTGCGGAAGCGGAAGCCTGCTCCGGGGACCGATATTCCCGCCGTACCACAAAGCCGGGGCGCTTTCTAGAAAGAGCGGGCATCTTCACAGCCTGGACCACGTTCCAGATTGATAGTAAAAGATGCCTTTTTTTATTTTTATGTAAAAATAATGAAGTCTGTCAGCGTTAATTGGCTGACTCGGCTGGCTTGTGTGGTCGGTTTTATGGCTGTGAACATGCTTCGGTAAGTCGGGACGGCCTCAGGAAGCAGGCGATGCTGGCGGGATTGTGTGTGTAGACGGCGTTCCAAAATGGATGCCGTCGGGGTCGTTCGATGCTTACCTGGCCGTGTTTGTCTGGTGGGGTGTGGCATGGGGTGTGGCGGGGCGGGGCGGGGCGGGGCGGTCTGGGTTTTTTTGAAGGGTGGTCAGCTGACTCGGTGTGTATTTCCTGTGCAGGACAAAGCCAATTCGGCTCAGAGCGCCCCCCCCTGCCAGAAAGCGGACAAGGCCACGCAGACGGAAGTCGGGCCCCCGGAGGTGAGTCCCCCGCACCCCCCCTTCCCAGCGAGCGAAGCACACGACGTTATCCGATTAAATCCTTTATTGCATTATGAATTATTGCGTTGCGTTGGTGTTCTCCTCGAGCCAACTATTATGCATTCATTTTGATCATCATAGCGTTCTTATTTCTGCCTAATGTACATTTGGGGAAATCGTGCTTTTAGCGACTAAATTACGCCTGGTGCAGCATTTTGGGTCTTTATCAAGTTTCTTTTATTTTTTTATTGGCTTGCAACCCACATTTGATTCAAACATGTTTTCTCCTTCACATACAAAGCCATAGTGGAAAAACGTGGAGTTCCCACTGTACATTTGCTCTGAACACACATTCCAACATGTAGGTGTAAACTAACAACAGTACACGCATACAAAAACATTTCAATATTAAAAGAGATGCAGCAATATCTTGGTGTGTCAGTGATTGATTACCTTCTGATAATCAGTAATGGATTTCCACGGATCCAAAAGTTATTCTGAGGAATGCCCCGCACCCCCTGCAAAAGGAACACTTTTACTGAATGAAGTGAATGAAAAATACTTGTCAAGGAAGTATTTTCCTGCTCTGAGAACATGGGTAATTTTGTACTTTTGTTCATGACTCGTAACAAAAGGAAAAGGTCACTTTATGTCAAAGATTTGCTTAAAAATATCATTAAGCAGATCAAGCTGACACCTTTTAAAGCAGGTATTGAAACCAAAGGTCGCTTTCTCGCACAGATTTAAGCTGACTCATACTGATATTCATGTTCACTCAGCCAATCACACGTTTATTTTTAAAGTCCCTTTCTTAAACGCGTTTTAACCCTGCTGATTTTAATCCGGTGCTTCATTTTATTTTGACATTTAAATCTCAGCTTTTTGTAATGGCAGCGATGCGATATTTCTTTTTGACTCACACAAATGTCATTAGACTTTAAATAGAACAAAATCCCTGTTTATGCACTACAGACAATGGAAATTTCTTATCCTCACATTGTGTTTCTTTCTGAATAACGTAACGCACATAAAAAAAGGGAAAAAGTCTCTTGATGTCAAAGATTTGATTAAAAACACGATGCAGACCCAGCAGCTGTGACAGAGACGTTCGGTTGTAATGGTGTTGCCATTTTAAAGTTGTGGTGTGATCCATTTCAAGAGAACGGCGGCCATTTTATTCTCCAGCCTCCTATTTGTTAACGTGAAAAGAGAAAATTGCTCGGCAATCGATAATTATAATACTCTGCGCGGAATGGAAGCTGGACCTGACCGTGGTCAAGGCTTAAATAAAAACAGCGGATAAATTACTGAGGACATTTCAGTGCTTTTCGTTGCCAGTGATGAAAAGCAAGCTTGTGAAATGGCACAAAGTCACCCGAAGCACATTAACTGCAAAACGCCTTTCTTGGTCTCTTGTCAACCTTTGGGAAGAGGGAGTCTGGTACAGTTACATTAGTGCAGATAACGTATAGATACTTTATCCAATGTACTATTACTGCTTTGCTTGAGTGTCTGGGTCATGACCACCCAGAATGCGTGTACAGTCAGTTCCGAACATAGCTTTGCCCTAGTTGTCTTATTGTTCCCTGAGCTATGAAGTAAGCACATGTAATTATGAGGGATCACCCTGTCCTTGCTTTTGTGCAAATAACCTTTGCAAGGCATTTCACTTCAGTTTTTCAGCAATGCAAATAAAGATTATTTATGAGAAAACATATATGTTCAGAAAATATGATGTTGATGTAATAATAATGAATATATTAGTATTTGTAATTTGGTACGGTTCCAGATAGTATGTGCTATGTACTGTTCTTTTCCATAGGCTAGGGTATGTTGAAAATGATTACAATTTTGCATTTACTGTGACTAGTCTTGTATATGGCCAGGGAAGTAACCAGACTTATTTAATTAAACATTATTTCATGTGCTTTCCAGTTCAAATCAAACTAGGTATGTAGTTTACGTGAGTGCATACACACACATCCACCTATACTGGAAAAAATATACAGTTAAAAATGTGTTCTGTCTGCTTTGAAATAACCAGCAGAATAATTGCCTGGAATAAGAACTGTAATGCTGATTCAAATCATAACTGTGGCTCCAAAAGAATGAGGAGATTATGTGCTTGTGCTTGTGAGTGGATATGGATGTGTGTGTGTGTGTGTGTGTGTGTGTGTGTGTGTGTGTGAGAGCGTGAGCGAGAGAGAGAGAGAGCTTGAGAGAGTGTGTGTGCTTGTGCGTGTGCGCTGCGTGGAGAGAGAAATAGATAAAATAAGATGCGACAGATTCAATGGACGGACTGATGAACAAGTGCTGCTCTTGTTGGTTCGGAAAAATTACATCCAGGAGTGGTTCCCATTTATATTTCTGACACGGTTTGCCTACAGCTAAGTCTAGGAAGACGCTTTGAGGACTATGTTCATCACCATCATTCATGTGGCCTTGTGCAGGAATGGGTTTTATTAGGGATTCCTATAACGACGCGAAGAATATGCTCCTTCTTTTTTTTCCCCCTCCTTCGTTTAATGTCTTTCAAGGCTGCGTGTGCAGTTATAACTAATGGACTGCTGTAATGTAAATTCAAATAGCTTCTTCTTAATTGCTTCTCTATCCATCCTGCGGCTAATGCAACACGAATGTGTCTGCCCCCCCCCCCCCCCCCGCCTTCGCCCCCCCACCACACCAACCCCCCCCGTCAGACATCGCCGACAGGAAGGCCCCAGACTGGAGCCGGGTGCGATTGAAAGGCGGCCCCTGCGTCTTTTTGAGAGTAGTTTTTTTGTTGTTTTTTTCGGCGTGTGTAACCTTTGCTTCGCGCCGCTCTCTGGCCCGGCGCTGGTCAGGTCACAATGACTTGTGAGGACTCCGCTGTTCTGCTCTGTCCCAGCGAGTAGCCTTTTTCCTTTTTGGTGTTTCCCCCCCCACGTTGCTCTGTACAGCAAGCAGGCCCCCGGTTCCGGTGAGCGGGACACGCTTAGGGAACGTAGTTTTTTGACGCATTGCGCTTTTTTTTTTCCTTCCACCTTCCACTCCCCCCCCCCCCCCCTTTCCCAGGTACCGCGCGCGACCCACGAGCCATCGCCGCGGCGTTTTGTAGGTTAGCGCGCGGCGGCGCGGGGCCCGCGCTTATATAGGTTAGCGCATCGAGGACACGCCGATCCCCCAAAGTGCCTCCACAAGTGGGTCAGCTATTTCTGCGGCTCCTCGCGCCTCCAGGAGGTGCGGCCATGCTTTCTGGAGCACCCCGCCTCCTTCCTCCTGCCGCGCTAATTAGCTGGAGGGGGGAGAGACAGCCTGAGCCCACCGTTTTCTCGCCCCCCAAACCCCCCAACCCCCCCCCCATCCCGACCCACCGGGTCCCGGGTCGCTCCGTGGAAACGGGTTCGACCCGCGAGCTCTCGGCTGAAAGACTCCTGAAGGTCTCGGGCGAGAAACTCAGCCCCGCTCACGTTCTGGGACGGCAAAGGATTTGACCTCCGAGGAGGAGGAAGAGGAAGAGGAGGAGGAGGAGGAGGAGCGGAGCGAAGCAGGCCCGGAAAATGGCGCGAGCGGGGGGAAGAGCGGCAATATGAGGAAGAAGTGGTGCGGCAAAGCGATCTCCTTCACAGACGTCTGTGAAAGAGAGGTGGGCCCGATTTACACATGCGAAACCTTTCAGCACACGCAATACTAATGACAACACCAAGGACTGGTGCAAAACAAATAGCTATGTGACCAGTCATTGGTCATGTTATCGGTTTTGCATGTGCTAACCGATAACCGGTTTTAGTCAATCAGGTCCTGTGAAAGCTCTCTCTCTCCGGGCTGTGAAAGCTCTCTCTCTGGGCTGTGAAAGCTCTCTCTCCGGGCTGTGAAAGCTCTCTCATTGGGCTGTGAAAGGTCTCTCTTTGGGCTTCACTTCCTGCTTCTCAGAGCCCAAGCAGGATGCGATGGTCTGGAGGCCTGTCACAAGATCACAGCGGAGGATATTTGGCACCGATTTACTGGCACCCAAAACAAAATGTTCTGTTGCTTGTCACAGATTTAATAGCCTTAATATTAATAGAAGTGTGACTCGAAATGCTGGTCTTCAGCCAACATCCAGCGCCGTTACCAATAAATTAAACTTTAACGAACGCTACTTTTAGGATCAAGCACAAAAACAAGAGAAGAATTTTGCAGAATGGTGTTGCCTCTCTTGTGTGTGTGCTTTGAAAGACGGGGCCATCACGACTGTATTCATATTGTTTTTTCATAAAGTATACATGAGTGAAGATGACAAGGGCTTTTTTAAAAATATCAGCATTTAGAGATCGCATAAACATACAAAGCGTTTATCATTTGGCCGAACAATGCTGCACTGACAATCACAGGCATCAGAGACGCAGTTTAGTCTCTCCAGTCTACTTGTGGTCTCTTTGGTGTTTGTTTAAAGAGAATAAAAGTACCAGTAATAGCCAGACTTGTACATTCCTAGTCTGCCTGCGAGCATTAGAGAAGAAACAGCTATTTAAGTGGCTAAACACTTAGTAGATCATTTACTCGGCTCTCTCTCTCTCTGGCTAAGATATGAAGTTGTGCGGTTTGCTTATTTCCTCTTACCTTTCCCTCTCAGACATAAATCACTGTTAGCCAAGTGACAGCAGTTTAGAGGCCTCTCTGAATATTTACCGGGACAAAACTCCTTAGCAGCAGGAGAGACGTCACCAGAGACCTTCCCCAGCCAGAGCGCTGTGGATCCGTCCTTCCCTAACCTCTCGGAACGTGTGTCATCGTCAGAGACCTTCCCCAGCCAGAGCGCTGTGGATCCGTCCTTCCCCGACCTCTCGGAACGTGTGACATCGTCAGAGACCTTCCCCAGCCAGAGCGCTGTGGATCCGTCCTTCCCTAACCTCTTGGAACGTGTGACATCGTCAGAGACCTTCCCCAGCCAGAGCGCTGTGGATCCGTCCTTCCCTAACCTCTTGGAACGTGTGACATCGTCAGAGACCTTCCCCAGCCAGAGCGCTGTGGATCCGTCCTTCCCTAACCTAAGATTCATTCATTTGGATGTGCCTCCAGGAAACTTTGTTGCAGGTGCTTTTGACTGTATGGGGTCAAAGAGGATTTATTCTCTGAAAAAATTTCACCTGCCACCCCCCCCCCCCCCCCCCCAGAGTTTCTCAATATCCGTGTCCTGAGAACAGTTTTCACCAAAATGAATTTATCTCTTGCAAGCTTTGTACATTTTATTGGACCTCGTCTGACATAAGAGATAAGTTATGATAAGTGGAGAGTACCAAATTAAGTACTGCACGCGAGCCACAGTACAAGGTGTAAGGACAGATTTCAAAATTTGCAGTTATGTTTCACGACCCGTGCTCATTTAATTAACAGCCTAGCCGCGCAGGTAATCCCGGCGAACCTGAACCTATAAGTGAAATGTTTTTGTCTACCTGGCAGTAATTAGGCTCCTGTGAAACGTATTTCTTCTTCGTGCCTGTTGATTGGTAGCTGCGCTTTGTGTGGGTCTGGTTTTACATCAGCAGGCCGGCGGGAGCTGAAGTGGGTGGGAGTCTCGGTCTGCGCTATGCGCTGGAACACCGTTCTGCCGAAGGTGATAAAATCCAACTTCAGAATGCGGTCTGCCCGCGTTTATATAACCTCGGCTTCCGATAAAACACTAAACGGGCCCTCTTTCAATATCGCCAACACAGTTTTAACCACATGCAGTAATACCTGCGATGGGGTTGACCGGTCATTACGGAGCAATGTCACCACCGGCTGCCTTTTAAAAGCTCGATAAAACGGAACTTTTTAAAAATTCAAACGAACGTTCCATTTCATTAGTGCATTTGACATTGTAAATGATGCACTTAATGGTGTGACTGTGCAGTCGTGGGCAGTTTCTAGAAGGTGCTGTTTTGCTGTGACGTACAGGGCGCCTAATGGGACGATGTCCACTTCAGCCTTGATGGGCTGGTGTGAGCAAATCGGGGGGGGGGGGGGGGGGGGGGGGGGGCAGCTCTGATTGGTCGGTGACGAGGGCGAGCAGTGTCCTCGTTGGGCTGCGTAGAGCAGCGACAGGAAGCGGAACAGCGGTAGAATGGCGTGAGGGCACGTGGTGGCGCAGGGCTTGTGGGTACGCTGGGGTAAGTGTGGTGTGCCAGGAGTAGAGGTCTGACACGGGTACAGGATTCAAACCTCGGAGCTTAGAGGAGGGGGGTGGGGGGTTGGGCGTGGGGGTAAGAGCTGGCTGGAAGCCAGAAACCTACCGAGAGCAGAGCCAGACCTAATTAACCCCACAATGACACCAGCTACCATTCGCTGCCAGCTCATGACTTGTGAGCGAATCAGAAAGCTCCCCGCAGTGGGATTCTTTCCAATCGGGAGGCCATTGATTGGACGCGGTTGCTGACCCGTTTTTTTGGGGTTTGTGCAGTCTCATCCTGCTTGTCTAGAAAATCAGTAGCAGGTAGCAGAGTTCTGGTCTCTGGGGGATGTGGAGAGATCCTTATCAAAGGAAATCAGTCATTCGACGTATTTCAAGCTCATTTTTCATGTGTATATTAAAAATGCAGCGATATAATCAAGTAACTACATGATGAATCGCTGACTTGCCAGAAAATCGGAATTGGACAGTCAGGATGATGTCAAGACAGGGGTTGGCGACGATTTCAGTAACATTTCATTTCATAAATACAGAATCCCGTCTTGGGTAATTTTGAATGAGGCAGCTGGTGGCAGCATTTTTGGGGACATTTTGCTGTAGACTTCCTCCGTTGAAGTTCCTCCATTGTGATTGCATAGCGGGCAGACCTCCCTAATGTCCATGGCCAGACAAGTAGCAGAGTGTCTGACAGCTTTCTGTCCATGTTTGGATCATGTGAATTTCAGCGCTGTTAATGATATCTGTAATGCAGGTGTTGCTGACCCTGGTCCTGGACAGCCCAGCCGTCAGGTGTTGAGTAAGTGCTGGTTACTGGTGAGAACTGGCACCCCATGCAGCTCTCCGGGACCAGAGCAGGGGACCCCCTGGTCTCTTTCTTAGGGTCACGAGACTTTGTGAAATAACTTTGGTTCTGAAGTCAAGTCACCTCATCGCTGAAATATTTAAGACTCTCCTTCCCTCACAGCGTGGCGTCGTAACCCCCCGCTCTGGGGCGAGCCAAACAGGGCGACTCTCCGCATACCGATCAGTCCCGCCGGCGTCGTCTGGGCGGCTATAGCGGGTCCCGGCAGGTGGTGTTCCCGACAGGCACAGCCGGTCTCTGACCCCCCCTGACCCCCATCAGCGTGTGCAAATGGGCCGCGCGTCCGTCACACCCCCCCTTACCACCCCCCCCCACCCCACCACCCACACTCCCACACCCTCGCCGCGTGTCCGTCACCCCCCCATACCCCTCCCCGCGCTCAGGGGGGGGTGAGCTAACACCTCGCACCCTCGCCCGACCCCGCTGAAGAGACCGAGCGTAAACGCTAGCATCGCTCTGATTGGCCGTGCGCCCCCAAACTGTCCCGTGGCTCTGCATCGCAGTGCCGCCTCCAACGCTGTACGAGCGCGTCCCTGTAGGACGCTCGATTTATAGGCCCGAATTCGCCTCCCCGCTCCTCCCACCACCTCTGAGTCAAGGTGAGATATTTCCGGACTGTTCCGGTCGCGGTTCAGACTCCGTTCGGTACATCCCCCCCCCACACCGTACCGCCACCACCGCTCAAACGCTCCAAGGCTGCGCGAGATGTTTATGGTATTATTCCGTATATCTTTTATGTTAAGCTGTTTTGACGCCGCGTGTATTTACGGGGATTATGGGATGCGTGCGGTAAGACCGCTCGCCGTCTGGCCGACTGAATTATAATACGCCGTCGCCGAAATACCAGAGAGGCTGTCGTAATGAGGGCCGGCGCCGACCTTATTCGTCCAATCACAGCGGGCGACGGTGAGTTATGTAACGGGGGTAGCAGTGTGAAATTAAACGAGGCGCGGGAGGTAAGTGGAGCGCCTCCCCGGTCCCGATGTGAGGAGCCGCAGGTGCGGCGTGAGTAAGCGCCCGTCTGGACTTCCTCCTGCGGTAGAGATCCTTGCCCGCCGGCGCGTCTGACACGCTACTGCGGCGCGCTCGTCGCTGTCTTTCCCTCCCTTCGCTTCGCTTCCCTTCCCTTCCCTTCGCTTCCCTTCCCTTCCCTTCCCTTTCCCTCCCTTCCCTCCCCTTCGCTTCCCTTCCCTTCGCTTCCCTTCGCTTCACTTCCCTTCCCTTCCCTTCCCTTCGCTTTGCTTCGCGACTCTTCAGCCCGTTTCCTCTGCTGTGATTTAAAAAAAAAACACGGCGGATCTTTTTCTGAAGGGTGCAATCAGTTAGGCGCCTGTCACATAAACGCGGGGCCCGTAATGAATCGCCGTGCCGACGCCGCGGCAGAGCACTCTCCGTCTGTCTCAGAAACCAGGCGGAGCGCTCGGTTCTGAAAAAATGTTTTTATTTTTAAACGGCGATATGACGCAGACGCCCGACGACGTCCCTCTCCGCACTTCGTCCCCCTTAACGACATGCAAATCAGGAAGGGATAATGACACGGTTGCCGTCGCCATCTTTAAAACGTCTCAATCGTGACCCAATTCTGCGCGTTTGCTAAATAACTGTAATCCTGCTTTCGGTCCTAAATGGCACCGCGATGAGCTCGAGTGCTCGCTCTGCGACCGCGGCGCGGCTGAGGAGGAGCACGCAGCTGTCTTTAGCGAGCCTGTGAGGCCGTGTCCTCTCCGCCTCTTCCCTCACGATTCCCCCCCGCCCCCCAAATCCCGCCCCCCCCCCCCCCCCCCCCGGCTCTTGCCTGACTTCATTCACATCCCTTTTAAAGGCACTTCAGTCACTCGGTCAGTAGCTCCGCCCCTTTTCTCTGTTGACAGTCTGCCAGAACGGCTCTCCAGGGGGAGATGGCGTCTGGCCGCGGGGATTCCTTTACCTCCGACTGTCTCACTGCTGCTCATCCCTGCTGAGTCCGCTCTGATCCTACCCTGTGACTGACAGGTCGCGGACCCCAGCCGCCAGCCCCAGCCGCTAACCCCAGCCGCTAACCCCAGTCGCGAACCACAGTCGCGCTCCCTTCGGCTCCTGACTTTCGCCTGCTTCCCAGTCCTTCCTGTTTACTCGATTTGTCCATTTACCCGGGACAGTCCAGGATTAAATCCACGACACCCGTCAACGTGATGGATTGCGCCCGATTTGGTCTAAAAAATGTTTTGCAGTTGGTTGTCCCAAATGTAGATGCCACTACACAGAGTGCAGCACATGAAAAATAAAACAAGACAATGGCAATATCATCATATCCGCATTGCAGAGCAAAAAATTCATCATTCTTCTTTTCTCTGTCCATCCACGCCATCCTTCTGCGATCGCCCTGCACTAAGTCCGTTTGAATGATTTTCCAGGTTGATTGTTTCCGACTGGCGTCCAGAAATCTTTACGCGGTGTTGTCATGGGCGGGGGGGGGGGCGACGTGATCGGTCATATTGCGGGATCCAGTGGCAGCTGCGTGGGGCGCGGCCGTCCAAGAACTCTGACCGCGGCCCGCCTGGGCGGAGGCGCAGGTACAAGGCCATTAGGACGCCGGACGCTGTAGCACTTCTCCGTTATGGCTTCACCAGGACCCTCAAATTTTACAGGCTCGCCATCTGCCGCCCTCCAACCCTGGAGCGGGGCGGCCGGGCGGCCGGCTTCGGGTTCTTTTTTGGCCGGACTCTCGATTGCTGGCGAAGACGCAGTCCCACCGCCCCGCCCCGCCCCGCCCCGCCCAGGCAAGGGCTTCTGTCGACAACAGGACGTGGTCAGCGAGCCAGACGGAGGTTTTAGCGCCGTGGAGTTAATGGGTCGGAGTGCCGCCGCGTTTCCGGGGAGACGCGCTCCTGAAGCACGGCGACAGTTTGACCGACCCGGACCCCCGCCGCAGGGCGCTTTATTTGTCCCGCTGCTTTTGTGAGGCTCAAGGCTTCCCCAGCTATTCCCCGGCCCCGGATCGCGGGACAGCTGCTGGGATCATGGGACGGCCCGGGCCTGACCCGCACGTCTGCGCCCCTGCAGCGGGTGTCAGCTGTGTAACTGGACGGGAGTGTCTGGAACCGAATTCTTATTCCGTTCCACGGCTCGGCGTTGTGAAGGGAGAGCCGCCGCGGTACCTGGCACCATTTGTTAAACCCGCCAACTGGAGAAGGGCACGGGCGGGCACCGAAAGAGATTGCTCACCCTGCCAGCGAGCGAACGCCAGAGCCCCCGCCGCGTAAATCTACCGTTAGCGCCGTTAGCCTCTCGTTTGACCCCCCCTGCCCCCCCCCCACCCCCCCCCCCCCCCCGCCCTCGCTGTCCGCAGCGTCTGACTGTCGCTAACTGCGCTGCAAACAAAAAGACCTGTGTTTTATTTACAGGGCCAACGTGCTAAAGGGAGCGCCCCAGTACCCGCGCACAGACCGCTATGTGAGTTCTCTCTCTCTCTCTCTCTCGGCCTGTTTCTCTCCCCCGGTTCAGTGTGGTGCTCCACGTCTGCCGCCCGCACCGACGCATGGCATGATAGCCGGCAGCACCCCCCCCCCGGTTTGACCTGCCTCTCGCCGAGTTTAGCCTAATGTTCCCGTACCGCTCTCCTCTCCCCCCGTCGTCCCGCGTTTGACCTCTGCCTGCAGACGCCAAAAGACACGCCCACACCCACCCCCCCCCCCGTCTGCCCTCAGACCCGGTTTGCCAACCTCGCTCTCCCCCCCCGTCGAATTTGTGCCCGTCGCCGAATGCCACAGGCTCACGGGTCACCACCTGGTGCAGGGTTGAGCGGGGCACCCCCATGACACCCTCCAGCACCCCCATGACTCCATTTGCTTTCACACCTGTTAGCCCACACACGTTAGCATGGACACATTAGCCCACACACGTTAGCATGGACACATTAGCACACACACATTAGCAAACGTGCCTTAGCACACACACATTAGCAAACGTGCCTTAGCACACACACATTAGCAAACGTGCCTTAGCACACACACATTAGCAGACACATTAGCGCACACGTTGTGTGCATGCGTGTGTACGTGTGTGTGCGCGTGCGTGTACATGTATCTGCGTATGTGTGCATATGTATATGTGCGTATGCGTACATGTGTTTATGTGTATGTGTGTGTGTGTGTGTATCAGTGTGTGTGCACATGTCTGTGTGTGTGTGTGTGTGTATGTATATGTGTGTGCATGTATATATGTGTGTGTGTGCGTGTGCGTGTGTATCATCGTGAGAGTGTGCATGTATATGCGTGTGTGTGTGTATATGCGTGTGTGTGCGTGCGTGGGTATCATTGTGAGAGTGTGCATGTATATGTGTGTGTGTGTGTGTGTGTGTATATGTGTGTGTGTGTGTATCATTTTGAGTGTGCATGCATATGTGTGTGTATCTTTGTGTGTGTATATGTGTATGTGCGTGTATATGTGTGTGTGCGTGCGTGTATATGTGTGTGTGTGTGCGTGCGTGCGTGGGTATCATTGTGAGAGTGTGCATGTGTGTGTGTGTGTGCGTGCGTGTGTATCATTGTGAGAGTGTGCATGTATATGTGTGTGTGCGTGTATATGTGTGTGTGTGCATGTGTATCATTGTGAGAGTGTGCATGTGTGTGTGTGTGTGTGTGCGTGTGTATCATTGTGAGAGTGTGCATGCATATGTGTGTGTATATGTGTATGTGCGTGTATGTATATGTGTGTGTGTGTGCGTGCGTGCGTGGGTATCATTGTGAGAGTGTGCATGTATATGTGTGTGTGCGTGTATATGTGTGTGTGTGTGTGCGCGTGTATCATTGTGAGAGTGTGCATGTATATGTGTGTGTGCATGTATATGTGTGTGTGTGTGTGCGTGGGTATCATTGTGAGAGTGTGCATGTGTGTGTGTGTGTATATGTGGTGAACAGTAATCTGCATAGACGGTACAGACCGTCCTGCCCCCCTCAGTCTGCCTGGGGGGGGCTGGCGGAGTCGGGAGATGAAAGCTCTTGTTTACTCAGGTACAGGCGCTCGCTGCAGGGAGGTGGTGGAGTTCGGGGGCTTTGATCCTCTTTGTCTGCCTCGGCAGCTGTGTGTGGCGCTGCCTGGTGCCAGCACGCAGCCGAGCACCGCGCCGATTCGCCGCGCCGGTCCCTCCGTGCGCGTCTGAGACATTTCAGCGGCTGTTGTATGCCGCAGTGCACATTCTGACAGAGAATTAATGTTTCATCAAAGCATTTTTCTTTTTTTTTTTTTTTTCCTCCTCGTACACGGCTGTTTGTCTTACCTCGGACGACGCGCGTGTGTCGCTTGAGGGGACGTGCGCTCTGATGTGACCTCCGTTGCAGATTGTGAACAGCTGTTCGTATTCCGCTACGGCGTGGAGGTGGAGAGTTGTTCGAGAGTTACGCAACTCCGAGGCGGCGTCAAACCCTGAAAGCATTTCCCTGTTCTGGCCTGTAAAGTCGACCGAGGTGCTCTTTTAAAAAGAAATCTCAAAATCAGTGTTACATGTACTACAAGCCAACATTATGGTCTACAGTCCACAAATACACCTGCACTAAGAGCAGTGCCTGTACGGAGTGCATTTTCAGTGCCTTAAGTGCTGTGGCATGAATGTATTTAAGTATAAGTTAAGTGCAGCATGCACAGCAGCTGAGTCTGTAACCGGAGTGTAATCATCTCACTGTGCTGCTTCGGAAAGTCAGCTGACGTCACATTAGGCCGAGGCTGCATTGGGCATTAGGCCACGGACGCAGTTAGTGTACAAACGGGGGGGCAGGGGGGCGCAGCGAGCGCGTTTCGGAACGGTCCCGCTACGTCTGCAGGGCCGTGAGGTCATCGGCTAAAAGCGAAAGTGACTCGGTTTTTTTTTTTCCCCCGACAGATTAATTTGAGCCTCGTCTCGTCTTCTGTGTCTTCTCCCCGGGAATCGATTTTTCTCCCAGTAGTTTCAGCCTCGGAGAGGGATGGAGACGGATCTGTCAGGACGGAAAATGGCCGCCTGGCCGGCCTGTCGATACGGCCCGCGCCCACGCGCGTAAGTCTGTTTCAGCGGCGCGGGTAATCGAAGAGGAGAGGGGCGGAGAGCGGAGCGGGGTGCCGGACGCTTCGGCCTCTCCGTGAGCTCGCCGTCGATGGCGAAACCGCATCACGGAGAGCGCGCTCCGCCATTTTGGGCCCGCTCGCGACCTCGCTGCTCAACTTCGCGGGTGATGAGTTTGTCAAGGTAACCGGCGCCCCAGCAGCGCGGCGACAGATGGGCGTGGTCCCGGCGGGGGTGGGGGGGCCAGCCGGCCGGTACGTACCTGGCGGGGTGGTGGTGGTGGGGGGGGCAGCAGCCGTCAGCAGAAGGCGAGCAGCGGTCCGGCGGTCCGGCTCTCCCCCCGGGCGGTGGGAACAGGTCGCCGTGGCGACACCACACCGCGCCGCGGACAGATGGCCCAAGAGGCGGGGGGAGGGGGGGCTCGCTGTGACACCAGGAAGCGCCTCCGCACATAAATAATTTAACGGGGCTAAGCGGTGACACGCCGCGTCCCAGATAGCGAACGCGGTGGAGGACGCACGTCTTCTCTCCCGCCGGAAAAAGTTACGGCAGGAGCGGGAGAGAGAGCCCGTGCTCGCCCTGCTCTCGTTTTCGGCAAGGTGAACGCCTCGGCCGTCAGGTCAACGCAGATCTCGGGGCCTTGACTTCGGCGCCACCCGCCACGAATCGCCAAGTACCTCCGCCCGTCATTATGAAACGCCGCCGCGTCTTAAAAAAAAAAAACAACAAAGTCGTCTGGGGTACGGTACGGTACGCGCGGCGCATGGAGAGAGAGAGAGAGAGAGAGAGAGAGCCGCTTAATAAACATTTCCTCTGCACTCCTTCTTCAAGTACTTATTGACTTTTGTGGAGAAAAGGTCAAATGAACAAGCGAGCTTTGCTTAGATTACCACCTTGAATTCCAATAAGCTGGGGCCGCTCGTGCTTTTTTTTGTTTTTTTTCTTGTTTGGGGAGTTGTAGGAATCCACCATTTTGGCTCTGTTTGATGAAACCCTCTGCCCCCGTTGCCCCGCTGAGTCCCGTCTAGCCAGTAGATTAGAGCAGAGCCTCGTGTAAGACAGTGAGGTGGGGATTGGAGGCCGGTTAGCTCTCCGCGCAGACGCAGCGTAGTAGCGCGCACACTGACGCCTGCTTCGCCCATGCCAGTATCATGCCAGTTCAGGACGGGTCTGGCGAAGCTCATATCTGATTTTTGGCGGGGGAACTGAGGCCGGTTGCTCCTTCCTGCCGACGTGCAGCGATTTGCGATATTAATGCAAATACGACCGATTTTTTGTGCGGAAGGTTAACGAAATTACCGT